>NW_025978211.1:3035-6609 GCF_021869965.1 Rhincodon typus | reverse complement strand
AGAGGACACAATTTCACCAGGAGTGGGGCCACTGGTATCTGAAACAAACAACACACTTTGTTAGGTTCCAAAAGCAACACAGTGCAGGATTCCGGAGATCTGAAACCAACACAGAGAGCGCTGGATAAACTCAGCAGGTCTGAGAGCATCTGTGGAGAGAGAGAGAGCGAGAGAGAGTTAATGCTTTGAGTTTGTTGACTCTGCATCAGTCTGCTTGCCTTCCTGGCAAGTGTTTCTATCAGATAAGAAGCATGCTGCATCAACTGATGAAGTTTAGTTCCTTTTTCTTTGTGTTTCAGTGACAGGCAGACCATTTGACTTGTCTCTGCGTGGTCAGTGTCATTTCCTGTTCTTCTGACCCAAGATCATCTCACAGATGCTGCTAGAGTTTCCCTGTGACCCAAACATTCAGAGCTGCAGACTGATCTGAAGAAGCCAGACCCTGATCTTCCCCTTTAGATTGCTTCGCTGGTTCCTGGGGTGGGGTGGGTGGGGAATCAGTCCCTTGAGGGTCATGTACCCTTTGGGAAGGCTGTGCAGAGGTAGGTCGTGTTTGTCCGGTTTATTGTTGGGAGAGAAGGGGAAGGGAAAACTGGGGGCAATTCACTCTCTTTGGTGAATCGATTGGAGAGATTGATCCTCGTGTAAAGTCCACTAATGAATGAAACAGAAATGCCTTAAATGCTGAGCGAAGGATGTTATTAAGCTGTAAAGAGTGTTGAAAAGATTTACAACGATGTTATCGTGACTGGAGGGCTTAAGGTATAGGGAGAGGTTGATTAGGCTGGGATCCTTTTTTTCCCAGGAGTGTGGAGGCTGAGGGGTGACCTTATAAAGTTTGTTTAAATCATGAGGAGCATAGATTAGGTGAATAGCCAAGGTCTTTTCCCCAAAACTAAAGGGCATAGGTTTTAAGATGAGAGGGGAAAGATTTAAAAGTGACTTGAGGGACAACTTTTTCTCACAGAGGGTGATGCGGCTATGGAATGAGTTGCTGGAGGAAGTGTAGAGGTGGGCACAATTACAACATTTAAAAGACATTTAGACAGGTACATGGATTAGATGGATATGGGCCAAACGCAGGTAAATGGGACTAGGATAATTTGGGAAACCTGGTTGGCATGGACAGGAAGGGTCTGTTTCTGTTCTGTATGACTCTGTTTGATGAGTTCCTTTTAATTGCTGCAGTTAAAGGGTGAAAATTGTGGGGAAAAGGGGAGGTGGGGAGAAACCAGTTTGTAACAATCTCAGGGAGATGGCTGGTTAGAGATTACAAATATCCATGATCGAATGGCCTCATTCCCTGCTCAATGAAACCACGATGCCATTTATTTTCTTTTTCAGGAAAGTCGGAGGTGAAATTAATTGAATTCCTGAAGTATTTACCCTCCCAGAGAGAGCGAGGTTGACTTTACATTTGGACTCCACGCGATGCATGTGAAGGTGTTTTACCTGCTCATTTTCTGTAAGTGGTTGTTACATATTTATGTATAAATGAAACATTGTGTGCATTTATCTCCCGGATTAATCACATGTGAACGAGATGCCAGGGCCGTGCTGTTAGGAGGAGCTAAAATAATTCAAACTGATATGCGTTTTCGAGCCTGCAATTAAAATTTCTGGAAGCGAGGAGGGTGAGGTGAGGGAAAGCAAGATAGATGGGGGCAGGATGAAGGGAGAGAAAGGGATGATGACAGAATTGAGAGAGAGAGAGTGGGATGGTGACAGGACTGAGAGAGAGAGATATGGAGTCACATTCAATGTTTTGGACCCGACAGCTTACTGTGGCAGAGAATCCCACAGTCTCCCGCTCTCTGGGTGAAGACATTTTTCCCCATCTCAGTATCTCAGGCCTACCCCGTCCCCTTTAGACTGTCACCGCCCACCCCCCAACCCCGGTTCTGAACTGCCCCATCGTGACTGGGAACATCCTTTATTTTTGATGGGTACAGTCTGGATGGATCGAAAGGCATCTCCAGTACTGTGAGAGTCTATCATATTAAAGTGAGCATTCCTGATCATGTACCATCATCCAGATTTCAATCTTGCTTTCATCAGTCAGACCACTGATTATAGGAGTTGAAACGTTATGTTGCCATTGTACAGGTCATTGGTGTGGCCTCTTTTAGATTACTGTGTATAATTCTGGCTGTCCCGCTATAGCAAGGATATTATTAAATTAGAGAGGGTGCTAAGGGGATTTGCAAAGCCAAGTGAAGGCACTTGTGACTACTTTATTATGGGAAACCTGGTCGGCATGAATGAGTTGGGCCAAGGCATCTGTTTCCATGCTGTATGACTCCAGAACTCTATTGCGAGATGATCCAAGCTATTGATCTGAACATATTGAACAGGCATCTCCATTCATTGAAGCTCCATCCCCAGGACCCTTCCTTCTCACCTCTCAGTTAAGCTCTCCCACTTCCTCTTCTATTCCCTATTGCAAAGTATTACCCAGCTCCATTCTGACATTCCGGACTCAGCTTTCCATTCAGATGTCAGTCCACGGAGCCCCTCACGGGCTACGGTGCTTCTGAAGCAAACGTACAAACTTGTCGCAAAAAAAAACCAATGTACCCCTTTGACAGGCAAAAATCCTGCCCCAAAACCTGTAGCTACAGTATTTTAAACAGCAGATTCCTCTTTATGAGCAAATGACACATGATTGCGCGGGTGTGTGGATCATTCCGCAGAGGTTATAATTCAAAATGAGAACATTCACAGATGTAACGGCAAATTTTCTTTTTTTTTAACAGTCAGAACCACTTCATATTTGGACGCCCAAGGTAAGTTGAAAATGTTACATTAAATGACTGCACGCAGGGGGTGATCGAGGTTTCGATCTCTGTTTTACAAACCACAGTCGTACTTTTCAATATGACAGAGTTTTTTTGCTTAAGGTAATAAGGGGATAAGGGCCAAAGGCAAGTTAATGGAGGCCACAGCTCAGCCATTGAATAGTGGAACAGGCTCAATGGGTGGAATAGTGGCTCAATGGTTAGCACTGCTGCTGCACAGCGCTGGGGCCCCGAGTTTGATTTCAGCCTCAGGTAACTGTCCGTGTGAAGTTTGCACATTCTCCCTTTGTCTGTGTCAATCTTCTCCAGGTGCTCCCGTTTCTTGGCACGGTCCTAAGACATGCAGGTTAGAATCATGGGATAACAAGGTGTAGAGCTGGGTGAACACAGCAGAAGGGTCCAGACCCAAAACGTCAGCTTTCCTGCTCCTCTAATGCTGCTTGGCCTGCTGTGTTCATCCAGCTCTACACCTTCTTATCTCAGATTCTCCAGCATCAGCAATTCCTACTATCTCTGAACAGGTTAGAATGATGCTCCCCTTCCCCTCCCCATCCCTGCCCAATCTTTGAGAGAAGCCATTCCTCCTCCTCTCTGTTTTCAATCTGCCCCAGCCCCTTATCCTGACATGGTGACTTCTCGTTCTAGATTGTCCCACATGAGGAAACAACTTCTCCCTATTTTCTTTGTCAATTCACCCACTCCCTTTAGTATTTTATATTCCTCAGGTAGATCTCCTCTCATTCTTCTAAACTCCAGAGAGTATCAGCCAAAACTGC
>NW_025978211.1:0-2935 GCF_021869965.1 Rhincodon typus | reverse complement strand
GTTTGTCCGGTTTATTGTTGGGAGAGAAGGGGAAGGGAAAACTGGGGGCAATTCACTCTCCTTGGTGAATCGATTGGAGAGATTGATCCTCGTGTAAAGTCCACTAATGAATGAAACAGAAATGCCTTAAATGCTGAGCGACGGATGTTATTAAGCTGTAAAGAGTGTAGAAAAGATTTACAACGATGTTATCGTGACTGGAGGGCTTAAGGTATAGGGAGAGGCTGATTAGGCTGGGATCCTTTTTTCCCAGGAGTGTGGAGGCTGAGGGGTGACCTTATAAAGGTTGTTTAAATCATGAGGAGCATAGGTAAGGTGAATAGCCAAGTTCTTTTCCCCAAAACTAGAGGGCATAGGTTTTAAGATGAGAGGGGAAAGATTTAAAAGTGACTTGAGGGGCAACTTTTTCTCACAGAGGGTGATGCGGCTATGGAATGAGTTGCTAGAGGAAGTGTAGAGGTGGGCACAATTACAACATTTAATAGACATTTAGACAGGTACATGGACGAGATGAATATGGGCCAAAAGCAGGTAAATGGGACTAAGATAATTTGGGAAACCTGGTTGGCATGGACAGGTTGGGCTGAAGGGTCTGTTTCTGTTCTGTATGACTTTGTTTGATGAGTTCCTTTTAATTGCTGCAGTTAAAGGGAGAAAATTGTGGGGAAAAGGGGAGGTGGGGAGAAACCAGTTTGTAACTCTCTCAGGGAGATGGCTGGTCAGAGATTACAAATATCCATGATCGAATGGCCTCATTCCCTGCTCAATGAAACCACGATCCCATTTATTTTCTTTTTCAGGAAAGTCGGAGGTGAAATTAATTGAATTCCTGAAGTATTTACCCTCCCAGAGAGAGCGAGGTTGACTTTACATTTGGACTCCACGCGATGCATGTGAAGGTGTTTTACCTGCTCATTTTTTGTAAGTGGTTGTTACATATTTATATATAAATGAAACATTGTGTGCATTTATCTCCCGGATTAATCACATGTGAACGAGATGCCAGGGTCGTGCTGTTAGGAGGAGCTAAAATAATTCAAACTGATATGCGTTTTCGAGCCTGCAATTAAAATTTCTGGAAGCGAGGAGGGTGGGGTGAGGGAGACCAAGATAGATGGGGGCAGGATGAAGGGAGAGAAAGGGATGATGACAGAATTGAGAGAGAGAGAGTGGAATGGTGACAGGACTGAGAGAGAGAGATATGGAGTCACATTCAATGTTTTGGACCCGACAACTTACTGTGGCAGAGAATCCCACAGGCTCCCACTCTCTGGGTGAAGACATTTTTCCTCATCTCAGTATCTCAGGCCTACCCCGTCCCCTTGAGACTGTCACCGCCCACCCCCCAACCCCGGTTCTGAACTGCCCCATCGTGACTGGGAACATCCTTTATTTTTGATGGGTACAGTCTGGATGGATCGAAAGGCCTCTCCAGTACTGTGAGAGTCTAACGTATTAAAGTGAGCATTCCTGATCATGTACCATCATCCAGATTTCAATCTTGCTTTCATCAGTCAGACCATTGATTATAGGAGTTGAAACGTTATGTTGCCATTGTACAGGTCATTGGTGTGGCCTCTTTTAGATTACTGTGTATAATTCTGGCTGTCCCGCTACAGCAAGGATATTATTAAATTAGAGAGGGTGCTAAGGGGATTTGCAAAGCCAAGTGAAGGCACTTATGACTACTTTATTATGGGAAACCTGGTCGGCATGAATGAGTTGGGCCAAGGGATCTGTTTCCATGCTGTATGACTCTATAACTCTATTGCGAGATGATCCAAGTTATTGATCTGAACAGATTGAACAGGCATCTCCATTCATTGAAGCTCCATCCCCAGGACCCTTCCTTCTCACCTCTCAGTTAAGCTCTCCACTTCCTCTTCTATTCCCTGTTGCAAAGTATTACCCAGCTCCATTCTGACATTCCAGACTCAGCTTTCCATTCAGATGTCAGTCCATGGAGCCCCTCACGGGCTACGGTGCTTCTGAAGCAAACGTACAAACTTGGCGCAAAAAAAAACAATGTACCCCTTTGACAGGCAAAAATCCTGCCCCAAAACCTGTAGCTACAGTATTTTAAACAGCAGATTCCTCTTTATAAGCAAATGACACATGATTGCGCGGGTGTGTGGATCATTCCGCAGAGGTTATAATTCAAAATGAGAACATTCACAGATGTAACGGCAAATTTTCTTTTTTTTTAACAGTAAGAACCACTTCATATTTGGATGCCCAAGGTAAGTTGAAAATGTTACGTTAAATGATTGCACGCAAGGGGTGATCGAGGTTTTGATCTCTGTTTTACAAACCACAGCCGTACTTTTCAATATGACAGAGTTTTTTTGCTTAAGGTAATAAGGGGATAAGAGCCAAAGGCAAGAATGGAGGCCACAGATCAGCCATTGAATAGTGGAACAGGCTCAATGGGTGGAATAGTGGCTCAATGGTTAGCACTGCTGCTGCACAGTGCTGGGGACCCGAGTTTGATTTCAGCCTCAGGTAACTGTCCGTGTGAAGTTTGCACATTCTCCCTTTGTCTGTGTCGATCTTCTCCAGGTGCTCCCGTTTCTTGGCACGGTCCTAAGACGTGCAGGTTAGAATCATGAGATAACAAGATGTAGAGCTGGGTGAACATAGCAGAAGGGTCCAGACCCGAAACGTCAGCTTTCATGCTGCTTGGCCTGCTGTGTTCATCCAGCTCTACACCTTCTTATCTCAGATTCTTCAGCAGTTCCTACTATCTCCGAACAGGTTAGAATGATGCTCCCCTTCCCCTCCCCATCCCTGCCCAATCTTTGAGCGAAGCCATTCCTCCTCCTTTCTGTTTTCAATCTGCCCCAGTCCCTTATCCTGACATGGTGACTTCTCGTTCTAGATTGTCCCACATGAGGAAACAACTTCTCCCTATTTTCTTTGTCAATTCACCCACTCC
>NW_025978210.1:0-6610 GCF_021869965.1 Rhincodon typus | reverse complement strand
ACCGATGAAGGGTCTAGGCCCGAAACGTCAGCCTCTCTGCTCCTATGATGCTGCTTGGCCTGCTGTGTTCATCCAGCCCTGCACCTTGTTGTCTCGGATTCTCCAGCATCTGCAGTTCCTACTATCTCTGACTTGATTGCTATGATTGGTTTTCTGGAAAATGGATTGTTCTTGAAGGTAAAGGAATACAGCATAGAATGTTCTAGAGTCTATTGCTCTGATGTTCTGGCAGGTGTGGTCAAGTAACTAATAACTCACTGTTGTCTCTGATGTCTTGCAAATAAAAATTGCTCAGAAAATACAATTTCTTTAATCACTATTTCAAAAGAATAAGTTTCACCCTGAACTCAACAAGAGCATTTTCTTTTCAGTATTGGGAGATATCAACTAGGTGATTTTTTTTTTGCGAGCTTTGCTCCAATTTTGCTAATTCTTACTGGGCTTTCTTCCAACCGAACAAGAGAAAATGAACATCTCTCCAGCCAATCACCTTTCAAAACAGCCCAGCCAGGGATTGAGAGCAAAGTAAGCCTATTGCAATCATGTGATTTACAGGAAGTATTATTGAAAAAAGCTCCAATGTCTACATTGGCCCAAACACCTCTTTTAAAGAAACCACCACAGGTATTTCTACAAAACGTGAAATATATCCATTCTGTATAATTCCAAAAACTTAAGTCCTCCAAACAATATTAAATACAAAGCATTTTTGTCAGAATAAATGCTGACACATGTGTACCCAGTGAAATCAGCTAACTTTTTCACATCGTGCATTTTCTCATTAATGTTAATTCATTGCATTGGTGTTACTGTATGATAATGCTGGATAGTGTTGTACTAACGCTTATATTGGTTGTATTGAATGCTGATCTGTAAAACATTTTATTAAACAATGATCTAGCTGTATTATATTTACACAACTTCTAATATTTTCATATCACTGGATAAAGGGTAAAAGTGGTTAGAGATACACGTCTAACTAATCGAGAAAATGAACAATTCATTTTCAAGGGTTATTCTATTCCTCAAATGAATGCATAGAATAGTAAAATTATGTCAATTTAATAAGAGGTTAGGGCTGCGACAGCCTATTACATTGTGTTTAACCCATAGCACAGGATTGAGTATCCAGCTGAACTTATTGGCAGTGAAGAAGATTTTCTGCTGTGGCTGGAAGAAGCACTTTGCTCAAAGCATCCTGCAGAACACTGACTTAACACAAATGAGAATTTTATGAAGTTGAGAGTGAGTGACAAATTCAAAATGTGCAATAATCTGACTCTTATTAGACGGGGTGGGATCTGCTACTCAACTGCATTTCTAAACAGGTTTCCTCTGCTGTTTTGCGTAACGTTTTGATTTGCTTCTTGTTGGAGGTTTACCTGGTGTCCTTTGTCTTTGTTGTAGCTTTTAACATGTCAAGAGTACTGCTTTATTAAAAATTCGAAAGATGGCTGAAATTCCTATTATTTAACAAGGGATAGCATTGACAAGGGGCATGTCTGGCTTCTGACAATAGAATCTTTGTATTATGGTACCATCTTGTTCCTAGTAGTCTCCAATCCAAACAATTAATTTTTGCTTAAAAATAAATGTGTTTACATTTTGTGACAGTGGTGTCTGTAGATGAATAGATCCAGCTGGTAGAAAGCAGCATTTTTTCCAACGAGAAGGGAGCGTTTCATTTTGGTGACTTGGAACATGCATAAATATTGTTGGTCTAGATAGTAATTTATCTCCAGGTGTTCAAATTGTTTTCAGGCAAAAACAAGGAGGCATATTTTTGCAGTCAGTGAAATGTCTAACTTACAGGCATAGCCTTACATTATAACCTTGGTCCAACCAATTAATAAGAGGTGAAAGGGAAGTAATTATCCTTGACATCAAAATAGCCTTTGATTCAGTGAGGCATCAAGGAGTCCAAGCAAAATTGGTTAATGGGAATTCAGATGGGGAATGTTGGAGTTTGATGGTAGGGAAAATCTTTCCATTATGCTAGGTATGACACTAGCCAAAAGGAAGATTGTTGTTGTTTTTGGACGTCATTTATCTGAGCCCCAGATATCTCTGCAGGAGTTTCTCAGGATGGTATCCCAGGCCCAACCATCTTCAATTCCTTTATGAATGACCTTCCTTCCATCATAAGGTCAAACACTCACTACTGTAGTTTGTAGAAAACTGTGCTGAAAGAGTTAATCTGTTATTGGTTCTCCTTGTCAATTTTTTTTGATAGAAGTGGTTGTCAAGATTTGGGAAGCTTATGACAGAGTAAGGGGAAAATATTGAGTTTTTTTCCTTTTTACGCTTTCCACTGCCTGGGCATCACATTCTGTTTCTTCTTTTCCTTACCTACAGAAGGATGAGATAGTGCATCAAGAGTTGATAAAATCAAGGACAACATGAGAACTAGGAACAGGAGTAGGCTATACACCCCTTTGAGTCTGCTCCACCATTCAATAGTCATAATTAGTATGTTACCTTAACTCCACTGCTCACTCTTTCAGCATATCCCTTCGTTCCTTAATAGTCAAAAGAGTATTCATTTTCACCTTGAACACATGGTTGTGATCCCAGCTGATGATGTTATTGGACAAGTCAGATCCGAGACTGAATTCTGGCTTTGTAGATCATATTTTTTTTTTGATTTTGTCTTTCACCAAAATGCAAACATGCAATGCTGCAGATTAGAGGTTAATAATAAAACCGATGTTTAATTTGGGAAAGAAATAAAGATAAAATAGGATGAACTGAATTATTTACATATGAACTAAACTAAAAGATTTAAAAACACACGGTAAAATATAATCCTGTTAATTCCAAAGCACTCCTTTACAATACTCACACTAGACAGAATTCTCTTCTCTATCACCCCCATCGGGCTTAGTTTAACTGTGGCTTCAATTCTATCTCTTCCAAAGCTGATGGCCTCTTCCTGGTGCCTTCAGACAACTGAGCTTAGACTTTCTCAGTTTTAAGTAACTCCTTCGGGTATGTAACTAATAACTTCTATGCTGGAACTTTCACACCAAGTTCCTTACACTGAGGTAATATATTTCTTAACAGTTCTAAAACATTTCATTTCGTCAGAAACAACTCTTTTACACATCCAGCTTCAGCCAAGACATCTGCAAAAACTGCGCCAAACTGAAACTAAATGGCTTTTTCCAAGCTATGGTTGTTTCTCCTAAGCCGAGGAAGACAATTCCAAAATCTTTTATCTGAAAGCCTAAAGCCAAAGTCTAGTTTGTTCACTTATAAACTCTCCTAATGTAAACAAAACTCCATTACTCGCCAAAAAACTGAAAAACCGTATTTTAAAAGAGATGACCAAGACTGCAAAAATGCTTACAAGTTCATCGTAACCTCATAGGCCGATCCACTGAATCAACCTATTAAATCTGCATTGCACTTTTTTTGAATGAGAGTATAGCCATCCTTTGGTAAGGAGATGGAAACAGTACTTCAATTGTCTCATAAAAGTCTTTAGCAAATCTCAGCATTTTTACATTTGAATAGAAACTTTTGAAATTTATTTTTAAGTTTCTTACTAGTTTGTGTTTTCTCTTTACTGATTTCTTGATCCTGTCATAATTTCAAATAGTGGAACCCCAGAATGGATCTGACAGTACTGAAAGCTCTAATATAATACTGATGATGAACTGCCAGCCTGTGAGTTTAGATGGTAATGCGCATGATGAGACAGAGTAACGTTTTTGTCACTCAGTTATTTAAAATAACTAAATTATTGAGAGAGGTTTGAAGATGATTTTGCTATCTCTTGTTGGTCTTTGGTTATGTACAGCATTTAATGAAGATGCCCTTACCTTCTGGACAGTTTCTTTTCTAATTCCCAATCTGATCTTTCAACATAGAATCATACAGCATGGAAACAGACCCTTCGGTCCAACGTGCCAACAGCACTAACCAGTCATCCCAATCTGACCTAGTCCCATTTGCCAGCATTTGGCCCGTATCCCTCTAAACCCTTCATATTCAAATACTGTTCTGAAGAAGAGCTTAAAGGTTCTCCTGAGAGTCCTGGCTGTTGTGTAAAGGGTATAGGACCCTGGAATACCCTTCAGATGATGTCATGGAGCTATATATCACTGAGTATAAATACTACAGAGTAGGCGGAGCTAGAACATTCATGTTAACTACACTAGAAAACATACTGCAATGTAAATCTCTTTGAAAGAAACATTGAGGGCACATGGACATGAATCCTTGAGGAAAATAGATTTGTTATCGCCTAGTGTAAATATAAGAGCTTGGAACATTTTTTCCATGTAAAATACAAGTCAGTACGAAAAACTAATAAAGAGCATTACTTTGAAACATAAGCCTGAAGGTTTGCCTTATCCACAACCAATCTGTGAGGGGCAACCTTTTTACACAGAGAGTGGTTCATACGTGGAATGAACTGCCAGAGGAAGTGGTGGATACAGGTACAGTTACAACATTTAAAAGACATTTGGATAAGTACATCAATAGGAAAGGTTTGGAGGGATATGGACCAAACGCAGGCAACTGGGACTAGTTTGGTTTGGGAACATGTTCGGCATGGACTAATTGAACCGAAGAGTCTGTTTCCATGCTGGATGACTCTATGATTCTATATACCCATCCAAATGCCTTTTGAATGTTGTAATTGTAGCCACCTCTATCACTTCTTCTGGCACCTCTTCCCATACACACACCACCCTCTGTGTGAAAAAGTTACTCCTCATGTCCTTTCTAAATCTTTCCCCTCTCACCTTAAACCTATGCCCTCTAGTTTTGGACTCCACCACCCTAGGAAAAAGACTTTGGTTGTTCACCATATCCATGCCCTTCGTGATTTTATAAACCTCAGTTTCTGAAGCCACAGAGAAAAAAGCCCCAGCCTATTCAGCCCCTCCCTATAGCTCTCACTCTCCAGTCATGGCAACATCCTTGTAAATCTTTTCTACACCCTCTCAAGTTTAACAACATCTTTCCTATAGAAGGCCAACCGGAATTGCACACCTCTCCTACTAGTGGAAACCTTCTCTACATCCACTATATCCAGGCCTCTCATTATTGTGTAAGTTTCATGAAATCCCACCCTCATCCCTCTGAACTCTATCAAGTACAGACCCAAAGTTCTCAACCATTCCCCATATGACAAGACCTTCATTCCTGGACAAAAAAAAACCGGAAAGAATGTCTGTAAATCCGAAACGAAAACAGAGATTGTTGGAAAATCTCAGCAGGTCTGGCAGCATCTGTGGAGGCCGGACCCAAAACACCATCTTTCAATATTTCAGCATACATGTATGTGTAATTACTCCTAGGATTCTGCACAGTGCTAGTCTGCTGCAGGCCATTAGTAAGTGTTATGACGTTTGTTCTGCCTTTCTTTCATTCCACTAGATTTCCATTGCGCTTGTCTCTGATCAGGACAGATAAGGTTGGCAACTTCCTTATTTTCTGTGCACAGCTACACCTTGTTAAAACAAGTCGTAGCATGTGGATGTTAATTCATTGCACTGCTGTTGTGCCAAGTAGAAAGATGATGACATCCTAACTGCTAATGATGGCTGAATCATTTCTGTTCTCAGATTTTTATTTTTGATATTCTATCCATTTTACAGGGAAGCTGTCTCTTTAATGAGATTCTATCACGTCATGAAAGTGGCTTTCTGGCAGAAAGCTATCTGATAGATCATAGACTAGGGACGAGTAATGGAATTGCTATGGATCTGGTTTTAGTGAGTTATAAAAGAATGATCCATGGTTAGGTGGAGCAATGTCCAGTCTGACTTCTGGGTGTTGTTGGGATGAAAATGTGAGTAATGGATTTGGATTTCTATCCAAATGAAATGTGACCAGACTCTATGAAAGTTATTGCCAGTCTTCACCTTGCAGCTCTGCTGATCACTAATGCATATATTGGCATGGTATGTTATTGTGAAAGTCCAGAGTTTTGGACAGCTAATTGGGAGTTTCTCAGAGAACTCTGACTACAGGCTGGCACTGGACTGATTAGTTGTCCACCCTATCATGTTTAGGACCATATTTACCTTGCAGAGGTATAAATAATTGACAAAGTTTCAGTATGCAACATCTTAAGGAACATTACATTGATATCACAGTCAAATTCTCAGGAGTTGTTTTTGCTACACTTGCCAATTTAAAGGTTTCCTAATTACTTTAACCTGCCTGCTTGGTGTGGTTCAGTTGGCAAAAATTCAAGAATGATTTTCTCTCCTTGGAAAGTGAGAGTTCGGAAGCAGAAATTCTTGCTGATAATTTTAGTAGAAAAATTAGCTTGAAACCAAACTAATTTCTAGTCATGCTGACTTACTTCCTGCAATGTTGTGCATTGTACCATTGATGAAAGACTTTCACCTGATGATCTCCTGATCTCACTCAGCCTGTTGGCTGACAGCAGGAAAGGGGTCAGTTCACAAGTTCAGAAAAGAATAGAAAAATCTGCGTTAAACATGCAGTAAATGCTTCAGAGATAGTAGGAACTGCAGATGCTGGAGAATCTGAGGTAACAAGGTGTAGAGCTGGATGAACACAGCAGGCCAAGCAGCATCAGAGGAGCAGGAAGGCTGACGTTTCGGGTCTAGGCCCGAAACGTCAG
>NW_025978209.1:0-6611 GCF_021869965.1 Rhincodon typus | reverse complement strand
GAGGTAATCAACAATATCCCATGGTTCTGTTATATAAAACCAAACTTGTATACTGAGCCTGGATGGATAGGATTTGATTGGTTTGACAAGATTATAAATCCATTGCTGCCTTTCACTTTAGTTCTGTTGCTCAATGTTTTGACATTCCAACACATTTTAGTGGCCAGTTGCATTCATAAAGGACTACCAGTTGGAAGAAAAGTACAGAATCATATTGACCCAGAGATGAAGAGCAGAAAGAAATCGATGATTTTGCTTTTCAGCATATCTGGCAGCTTCATCCTTCTCTGGTTGGTGTACGTCTTACATTTGTTATATTATAACACAACTGGAGCAAATACAAGGGATTACAACAGCTCAGAATTCACATTTCAACGAGTCGGCTTTATGCTACGGAATTTAAGTTTCGGCACAAATACCTTTATTTATGTGGCTACTCAGTCAAGGTTTAGAGAGCAACTCAGGAAACTGGTGAAATACCCAATTGCATCAATGATTGAAGTCACTCATGAACTAACCAACTGGGATCATTTTAGAGGCAAGTTCCAGTGATTTGAGTTTGCAGGAGGAATTTTTGTCCAAAGACTCTTAATACAGACAAAAGCAAGAGTAGTGCAAGCTGCCAACATGTGATAACTGGAGGGGCAGTTATGATCCAGGATGTACGAGGTATGGTGCTGGCTGCATTAGAGGAGAGGAAAAGTGCGCCACAATATCTCAACCACTCAATGTGTTTGTATCTCATCTTACTTTTACTCAAGAAATGCAACTAAAATAAACCTCTCCTTATGAAAGTCAAAGTACTGCAGATGCTGGAAATCAATATGAGCATCAATTTATTTTAGTTTTAGAAATACTGTACTGAGTCTGTCTTCCTTCCATTATTGTGAGATCTTCATGGCCAATTTCTTTTTTCTCTCACTTTAATCCACCCCAATTCCTATAATTCTCCCTCTCTCTTTCTGGTCTACTTTATCTATCCTCTATTTCTCTCTTACTCTTGATTGTGACTCATTGAACTCACCCCTAATACTTCTGATGAATCAAGTCCCCTCCAGATTTCACCCCTCCCTCATGGTCACTGTCTTTGCGTGTCTGAGACACCATAAGGGTGTGTGTGACGTGGTGGTGTCAGACATCAGTGTGGATAGATGATTCACTATCTCAAATGAAACTGAGAGTGGGCGTTCATGGGTGTTATTTGGGTTAGCAAATTTACTGGGAGAAAATCTGGGACCTCAGCCTTTTCCAAGTTACGTGTTAGGCATGGATGATAAGGCAGAGATTGCTAGGTTTGCTCATGAAGCAAAAATATGTTGAAGAATAAGTTATGAAGTAGATATAATGTCACCTCAAAGGGCTATGAAAAGGAGTTAAGTGAGTGAGAAAATATCGAGTTAATGGACTTTAATCTGGAGAGGTGTGCAAGTGTCTATTCTGGACAAAAGAATGAAAAGAAGCACATTATGAGCAATGAGTTGAAGGGTTATGGAGAGTGTCACAGAAAGTGAAGTTGGAGCAGACACGAGATCAGTTATGATCGATCAAGTGACTGATTAGGCTTGGGGCTGCTGAATCATCTGTTCCTGCTCCTAGTTCTTGTATTCTTAGGTCTTATATATTCTTATCTTCCATGTCTACATGGTGAGAAAGTGCAGATCTCTGATGTAAATCCCTCATTTACACACTTGATCACATGTTCAAAACATTCTAACAAATTTGTTAAGCATGACCTCCCTCTTACAAAGCAATCCTGACTATCCCTAATTAACACATGCTTTAAGAAAGACCAAAATGGCAACTTTTTCGTGCAGAGAGTGGTGCATGTGTGTAATAAGCTGCCAGAAGAAGTGATGGAGGCTGCTAAAATTACAACATTCAAAAAGCAACTGGATGAGTCCATAAATAGGAAGGATTTGGAGGAATATGGGCCAAAAGCTGGTAAATGGGACTAAATTACTTTAGGATATCTGGTCAGCTTAGATGAGTTGGACTGAAGAGTTTGTTTCCATGCTGTACAGATCTATGACTCTGTGAGGTCTGCGTTGAAATTAAAAATCAGTTAATGGAACCCTCATTTGAAAATAAGTAATGCCCAAGAGTGCTTCCATTTGTTTGTAACATTTGTAACATAGAATACTGAATGGCCTGGACAGAGTGGATGTTGGGAAGATGCTTCCATTGATAGGAGAGTCTAGGACCTGAGGGCACAGCCTTAGAGTAAAGGGAAGACCTTTTAGAACAGAGACAAGGAGAAACCTCTTCAGCCAGAGATTGGCAAATCTATGGAATTCACTGCCACAGCAGGCTGTAGGGGTCAGGTCATTGAGTACATTTAAGACTGAGATAGATGGACTTTTGATTATCAAGGGTTATGAGGAAAAAGCAGGAGAATGGGGTTGAGGAGCTTATCAGCCATGATTGAATGGTGGAGCAGACTCGATAGGCCGAATGGCCTAATTTCTGCTCTTTTGCCCTATGGTCTTATGGTTTTATTTATTGAACATGGAGATTTTTGAAAGTGAAATTGAATGGTCTCTGGCTTGCCTACACTGCTGCATGTCAGTACAAATCCATGTTATGCTGATTCTATATCAGTTAGCGTACTCAGTATCAGACTGAAAGTTGTGGTCTGTAGGAATCCCAGTGTTGTATGATAGCTTGCACAGGTTACTTGGGAAATTGCATAATCTTGAAGAGGGGCAGAAAAGATGGCTTAGCATTCAGGCAACGTCAATCTTACCCTGAGTTCCTACACCATACCCTTGGCAAATCTGTCTGTTACCACCAATTGACCTCTATCTGTCCATTGAATTAGGCAGCAGAAGACTTTAGAGAATTGCAACTGGTTTATTGTCAACTGCAGTTCAATCCAAACCCTTCCTTGCTGGATCCTTTACCTATCCAGAGGAAACTCTCTTAGTGAGGAAACGACTCAGTCCTTTATTAAAATAAACCAAATTTTAAAACAAAGCTTCTCCTCGGGGCATAATGACACTGTTGTAAAATATGGGAAAGCCAAGAGAACTGGACCAAAATGATGTTGCAGAGGGAAATAATGTTCACGGGGAAATCCAATTCCTATTTTTGAATACAAAACCACCACCAAATTGCCAAATTGACTCATTGAACAAGTGTGAAATATACACACTACTAAGGGGAGGAAGTAAATCAGAATAGTTTTGGGGAGTTTCACAATACACTTCACCCCACTGCCCCCACACCATGGAGTCTGCTGCTCTCTAAGCTTCGAAGGTGCTGATTGACACCTTGTGTTCCTCTCAATGCACATCCGAGTTTGAATATAGCCTCAGAAGAGCGGCAGACAGGACAACTTAGAAACTGTCCCCCCAGTTTCCCTTCTCCCTGAGCTCCGAAAAGAAAATGAAAATGTTGGGGAGCAGAAGAATAAATACTGAGAATGACTGCAGTCGGGAAGGCATTTGGAATGTTAGCCTTTATTTCAAACAAACTGGAATATAAAGGTGGGAAAGTCTTGCTATAACTACACAAAGTGATAGTCAGACCACAGCTGAATACTGTGAACAGTTTTGGGCCTCCTATCTAAGGAAAGATATATTGACATTGGAGGAAGTCCAGAGCAGTTTCAAACCAGGTATGGAAAGATTCTGTTATGGGGGATGGTCGAATGATTTGAGCTGGTATTGGCTGGAGTTTAAATGAATGAAAGGTGACCTTATTGAAATATATAACACTCTTATTGGATTTGATAGTGTAGATGCAGAGAGGTTGTTTCCACTTGTGGGAGAGTCCAGGACCAGGGGGCATAGACTCAGAGTAAGTGGTCACCCAGCTAGGACAGAGATGAAGAGGAATTTCTTCTCTCAGAAGATTGTTTTTCTGTTGAATTCTTTACTGCATGATGGCTGTTGAGCCTGGGACATAGAGTACTTTCAAGGTTGAGAGAGACAGATTTTCAGTCATCAGGGAATCAAGGGTTATGGGAAAAGGCACAAAAATGAAGTTCAGGATTATCAAATCAGCCATGATCTCATTGATTGGCAGAGCAGACGCAATGGGCTGAATGGCCTCATTCTGCTCCTACATATTATGGTCTTATGGAAAAAGAAAAGATCTACTCAGCAATGCGATTCCCCAGTTATTTCAAGTCCAAGAAATTGTCACTGGGCTTAGTAACGACACATTCGGAAAATGGACTGAGCAATGAATAAAGATTCTGATTCAAATATTCAAGGCAAAACCGTGAAATCAAAAACAGAAATAGAAATCAGAAGCATCTTTCAAAGAGAATGAGGAATCACTGAGAAGCTGCAGTAATTGCAATCTGATTGGTCTCTTCTGTCCTTCGACAATATGATACACTTCTTTGTCAGACTGCTTGCGAGTGTCACAGTATTTTAAAAAAGTCACATTTCGCCACAAAAAGCTGCATGAAAATCTTAGGGGGGTGGGTGAGCAGTCAGAGGTCATTGTGCAGATTGATATCAATGACATAGGTAGAGAGAGGGATGAACTCCTATGGACTGAGTACAGAGAGTTAGGAAAGAAGGTGAAAAACAGAACCCTGAGGGTAGTAATCTCTGGGTTACTACCACTGCCACGTGCTAGTGAAGCAAGGAACAGAATGATAGGACAGATGAACACTTGGCTGAAAAGCTGGTACTAGGGGCAAGATTTCAGGTTGTTGGATTGTTCGGACATCTTCTGGGGCAGGGGTGACCTGTATAAGAGGGACAGGTTGCACCTAAATTGGAGGGGAAACAATATCCTCACAGGGAGTTTGCTAGTACTACTCGTGTCGGGTTTAAACTAGAGTGGCAGGAGCTGGGAACCAGAGCAGCAGGTCAGTGAGTGGAGGGATTGAGGGGAGGGAAGATGTTAAAGCCAATAAATCAGAAAGGATGGGTAGTCTGAGACAGGTAAATGAACACGATGGCAGTAATGGGCTGAAGTGTGTTTATTTCACTGCAAGGAATAATATACGTAAGGCAGATGAACTTAGAGCTTGGATCAATGCATGGGATTATGATGTTGTGGCCATTACAGAGACTTGGATGAGAGAGGGACAGGACTGGCTGCTCCACGTCACAGGGTTTTGTTGTTCTAAACAAGGTAGAGAGGAAGGTAAAAGAGGTGGAGGAATTACATTACTAATCGGGGAGTGCATTAAAATCTGCACTCCTGGAGGGCTCATTCACAAAGGCAATATGGGTAGAGCTGCAAAATAAGATGGGTGCAATCACTCTGAAAGGATTATACTATAGACTGACCAACAGCTACTGAGACATGGAGCATCATAAATCTGGGCAGATTATGGAAAGGAACAAAAAGAAACAGAGATGTCGTAGTGAGTGGCTTTAACTTCCCAATATTGACTGGGACTCCAATAGAGCAATAACCCCTCTTGTGTTAAATGGGGCAGAATTTGTTAAGTGCATCCAAGAGGGTTTCTTGAAACAGTATGCGGATAGTCCAATCAGATGAGGAGCCTTACTGGATCTTGTATTGGCTAATGAGTCTGGCCAGGTGACTGACCTTTCAGTGGGAGACCATTTTCAAAACAGTGATCACAAATCCTTAGGTTTTAAGAAAGCTATGAATAAAGGTAATAATTTGGGAGAATGTAAATTACATCAGTATTAGGCAGGAGCTAGGGAGTGTTAATTGGGAGGAGCTGTTATCAGCCAAGTCCACATGTGATAAATTTCGGAATTATTTAAAGACCTGCTGATGAGAGTTCAAGACCTGCATGTTCTAGTTAGGAGGAATGAAAAGAATGACAAGGTATGGGACCATTGGAATAATCAGGGATATTGTAAATTTAATCAAATGGGAAAAACAAGCGTATGTAAGATTTAGAAAGGTAAAATCAGACATGACCCATGAGGGATATAAAGAAAGCAGGGAAGAACTCAAGCAGGGAATTAAGAGAGCACGAAGGGGGCATGAAATGACCTTAACAATTCGGATGAAAGAGAATTAAAGGCATTCCAAACACACATTAAAAGTGAGTGGTTAACTAAGGACAATGTAGAACCACTCAAAAATGAAGAAAGGAACTTGTGCTTGGAGGCAGAGGATGTGGGTGAGATCCTAATTGAGTATTTTGCGTTGTTATTCACCCAGGAGAAGGATATGGACAATAGTGAGATTACTGCGGACCATGCTAATATGCTAGGGCACTTTGAGATCAAGAGATAAGTGGTGTTGAGTCTCTTGAAGAACATTAAGGTGGACAAGTCTGCACGGCCCAATGGTATCTACTGGAGGTTATTGAGAGAGACAAGAGAGGAGATTGCTGGGTCATTGGTCAATGTTTTTGTATCATCACTAGCCACTTGCGAGGTCTCAGAGGATTGGCAAGTAGCTAATTGTGTTCTTCTGCTCAAGAAGGGATAATCCAGGAAACTACAGACCGGTGAATCTCACATTAGTGGTTAGGGAGCAACTGGAGAGAATTCTTAGGGATAGTTTTTCCGCACATTTGGAAGAGCATAGCCTAATTAGGGTCAGCCAGCATGGCTTTGTGCAGGGCAGGTCATGTCTTACTAACTAGATTGAATTTTTTTGAGGAAATGACAAAGGTGATCGATGAGGGCAGAGCAGTGGATGTTGTCCACATGGATTTT
>NW_025978208.1:0-6612 GCF_021869965.1 Rhincodon typus | reverse complement strand
ACATGGTTATAGGATGGTCACGACTGGGAGTTAAATATCCAAGGGTACCAGACTATTCGGAAGGACAGACAGAAAGGTAAGGGAGGTGGTGTCGCTCTGATATTCAAGGACGCCATCTGGGCGGTGCTGAGAGATGATATAGGTTCTATGGAGAATGCGGTTGAATCCATTTGGGTGGAAATTAGAAATTGAAAGAGGAAAAACTCATTGATAGGCGTAGTCTATAGGCCACCAAATAATAACATCACATTGGGGCGGGCAATAAACAAAGAAATAACTAATGCCTGTAAAAATGGTACGGCAATTATCATCGGGGATTTTAATCTACATGTAAATTGGTCGAACCAGCTCGGTCAGGGTAGCCTTGAGGAGGATTTTGTTGAGTGTATCCGTGATAGATTTCTTGAACAGTATGTAATGGAACCAACGAGGGAGCAAGCTATCCTGGATATGGTCCTGTGTAATGAGACAGGAATAATTAATGACCTCATTGTTAGGAATCCTCTTGGAAGGAGTGATCACAGTATGGTTGAATTTAGAATACAGATGGAGAATGTGAAGATAAAGTCCAATACCAGTGTCCTGTGCTTGTACATTGAGTGAGTGGGCAAAGGTCTGGCAGATGGAACACAATGTAAATAAATGTGAAGTCATACATTTTGGTAGGCGTAATAGTAAAAAGGGTTATTACTTGAATGGTAAAAAGTTGCAGCATGCTGCTATGCAGAGGGACCTGGGTGTCCTTGTGCATGAATCACAGAAGGTAGGTCTGCAGGTACAACAAGTAATTAGGAAGGCAAATGGAATTTTGTCCTTCATTGCTAAAGGGATTGAAATTAAAAGCATAGAGATTATGTTGCAGCTGTACAAGGTGCTGGTGAGGCCACACCTGGAGTACTGTGTGCAGTTTTGGTCTCCTTACTTGAGAAAGGATGTATTGGCACTGGAGGGGGTGCAAAGGAGGTTCACTAGGTTGATTCCGGAGTTGAGGGGGTTGGCTTATGAGGAGAGACTGAGTAGATTGGGATTATATTCATTGGAATTCAGAAGATTGAGGGGGGATCTTATAGAAACATATAAAATTATGAAGGGAATAGATAAGATAGAAGTAGAGAGGATGTTTCCACTGGCAGGTGAAGCTCGGACAAGAGGGCGTAGCCTCAAGATTAGAGGGAGCAGATTAGGACTGAATTGAGAAGGAATTTCTTCACCCAGAGGGTTGTTAATCTATGGAATTCCTTGCCCAGTGAAGTCGTTGACGCTACTTCAGTCAACGTTTTTAAATAAAAGGTAGTTTTTTTTGAACAATAAAGGAATTAAGGGATACAGTGAGAACGCGGGTAAGTGGATCGAAGTCCACGAAAAGATTAGCCATGATCTTATTGAATGGCGGAGCAGGCTCGAAGGGCCAGACGGCCTACTCTTGCTCCTAGTTCTGATGTTCTTATGTTCTTATGACTTCACCAAATGACTCAACTTTTGATGTTGTTTGGAATAACAGGCATATTTGAGTGAGATAAGCACCTCCGAAAGCCAAAATAAGAACTTCACCAAATGACTCAAGTTTTGATGTTGGTTCGACTAACATGCTTACTTGAGTGAGATAAGCACTTCAGAAGTCAAAAATCTCAACTTCACCAAATGACTTAATATTTACTGCTGTTTTGACCGACATGCTTATTTCAGTGAGATAAGGTCTTCAGAATACCACAATCTGAACTCACCAAATGACTCAAATTTGATGATGGTTTGACGAACATGCTTACTTCAGCGATTTAAGCACTTCAGAAGGGCAAAACCTCAACTTCACCAAATGTCACAACTTTTGATGCTGTTTGGTTTAAAATGCGTATTGTAGCGAGTTGAGCTCATCAGAAAACCAAAACCTGAACTTCAACAAATGACTGTAGTTTTGATGATGGTTGGCTAACATGCTTATTTGATGGAGTGAAGTATTTCAGAAGTCAAAAATCTCAACTTCACGAAATGACTCAACTTTTGATGTTGTTTTTACTGACGAGCTTACTTCAGCGAGACAGGCATATCAGAAGACTAAAATGTCAATTTCACCAAAGGAAATAACTTTTCATGCTGGTTTGACTAAAATGCTTATTTCAGTGTGATGAGCACCACAGAAGTCAAAAATCTCAACTTCATCAAATGACTTGATTTTTGCTGCCTGTTAGACTAAAATCTTTATTTCATGATTTAAGCACTTGAGAAGATTAAAATCTGAACTTCACCAAATGACTCAATTTTTAATGTTGTTTTGACTAACGTGCTTATTTCAGCGAGATAGGCATAGCAGAAGACCAAAATCTCAACTTCAACAAGACACTCAACTTTTGATGATGTTTTGACTGACAAGCTTATTTCAGTGGGAAAAGCACTTCAGAAGAACAAAATCTGAACTTCACTAAATGACTCAAATTTTGATGTTGGATTGACTAACAGGCTCCCTCCAGTGAAATAAGCACTTCAGAATTGAAGAATCTCGACTTCACCAAATAACTCAACTTTTGATGTTGTTTTGAATAACATGCTTATTTCAGCGAGTTCAGCAGTTCAGAAGGCAAAAATCTCAACTTCACCAAATGATTTAATTTTTAATGCGGTTTGGATTAAAATGCTTATTTCAGCGAGATAAGCATTTCAGAAGGCACAAATCTGAAACTCACCAAATGACTCAAATTTTGATGTTGGATTGACTAACAGGCTTCCTCCAGTGAAATAAGCACTTCAGAAAAACCAAATCTGAACTTCACCAAATCACTTAAGGTTTCATGCTGTTTTGACGAACATGCTTCTTTCAGAGAGATAAGCACATCAGAAAAGCAAAATCTGAACTTCACCAAATGACTCAAGTTTTGATGTTGGTTTGACTAACATGATTATTTGAGTGAGAGAACCACTTCAGAAGTCAAAAATCTCCACTTCACCAAAGGACCTAACTTTGGACGCTGGTTGGACTAAAATGCTTATTTCAGTGAGATAAGCACTTCAGAAATCAAAAATCTCAACTTCACCATCTGACCTAATTTTCAATGCTGTTCTGAATATCATGCTTATTTAACTCAGACAAGCACTTCAGAAGACCAACATCTCACTTCACCAAAAACGTTACTTTTTGACGTTGATTTGAACGACATTTTTATTTCATGAGGTGAGCAGTTCAGAAGATCAAAATCTCAACTTCACCAAATGATTCAACTTTTGATGTTGTTTTGACTAACATGCTTATTTCAGCGAGTTAAGAACTTCAGAAGGCTAAAATGCCAACTTGACCAAATGGCACAACTTTTGATGCTTGTTTGACTTAAATGCTTATTTCAGTCAGATGAGCACGACAAAAGTCAAAAATCTCTACTACATCAAATGACTTGATTCTTGATGCTGGTTAGACTAAAATGTTTATTTCAGTGAGTTAAGCACTTGAAAAAACTAGAATCTGAACTTAACCAAATGACTCAATTTTTAATGTTGTTTAGACTGACATGCTTATTTGAGTGAGTTCAGGAGTTCAGAAGTCAAAAAGCTCAACTTCACCAAATGACTCAACTTTTAATGCTGGTTGTTTTAAAATGCTTATTTCAGCGAGTTAAGCTCTTCAGGACACCAAAACCTGAACTTCACCAAATGACTCTAGTTTTTATGATGGTTTGACTAACATGCTTATTTGAGAGTGATTAGCATTTCAGAAGTCAAAAATCTCAACTCCACCAAATGACTCAACATTTGATTTTGTTTTGACTAACGTGTTTATTTCAGCGAGATAAGCATATCAGAAGACTAAAATCTCAACTTCACCAAAGGACATAAATTTTGATGCTGGTTTGACAAAAAAAAAAATGCTTATTTCAGAGAGATGAAGACTACACAAGTCAAAAATCTCATTTCATCAAATGACTTGATTTTTGATGCTGGTTATACTAAATAGCTTATTTCAGTGAGGTAAACAATTCAGAAGACTAAAATCTGAAATTCACCAAATGACTCAATTTTTAATGTTGTTTTGACTAACATGCTTATTTCAGTCAGATAAGCACTTCAGAAATCAAAAATCTCAACATCACCAAATCATGCTCTTTTGATGTTGTTTTGACAAACGTGCTTATTTCAACGAGATATGCATGTCAGAAGATTAAAATCTGAACTGCACCAAACGAGTTAATTTTTATGCTGTTTTGATAAAATGCATATTTCACTCAGAAACGCACTTCAGAAGACCAATATATCAACTTCAACGAATGATTTATTTTTTGATGCTGGTTTGACTAACATGCTATTTTCAGTGAGATCAGCACTTCAGAAATCAAAAATCTCAACATCACCAACTGACTCAACTTTTGATGTGGTTTTTACTAACGTGCTTATTTCAGCGAGATAAGCATATCAGAAGATTAAAATTTCAACTTCACCAAATGACCTAACTTCTGATGCTGGTTTGAATAACATTGTTATTTCAGCGAGATACGCATGTCAGAAGACTAATATCTGAAATTCAACAAATGACTCAAATTTTGATGCTGGTTTGACTGACATGCTTATTTCAGTGAGATAAGCACGCCAGAAGTCAAAAAACTCAACTTCACCAAATGACTCAACTTTTGAAGTTGTTTTAAATAACATACTTATTTCAGCGAGTAAAGTAGTTCAGAAGGCAAAATCTCAACTTGACGAAATGATTTATTTTATTAATTCTGTAAATGCTTATTTCAGCGAGATGAGCACTTCAGAAGACAAAAATCTAAATTTCACCAAATGACTCAATTTTTGATGTTAGTTTGACTAACATGCTTATTTCATTGAGATAAGCCCTTCAGAAGACCGAAATCTCAACTTAACCAAATGAGACAACTTTTGAGGTTGTTTTGACAAACGTGCTTATTTCAGCGAGATAATCATAGCAGAAGACCAAAATCTCAACTTCACCAAATGACCTAACTTCTGATGCTGGTTTGAATAACGTTGTTATTTCAGCGTGATACGCATATCAGAAGACCAATATCTGAAATTCACCAAATGACTCAACTTTTGATTTTGTTTTGACTAACGTGCTTATTTCAGCGAGATAAGCATATCAGAAGACTAAAATCTCAACTTCACCAAAGGACATAACTTTTGATTCTGGTTTGACTAACATGCTTATTTCAGTGAGATAAGCACTTCAGAAGTCAAAAATCTGAGCTTCACCAAATCACTCAACTTTTGATGTTGTTTTAAATAACATGCTTATTTCAGCGAGTAAAGCATTTCAGAAGGCAAAAGTCTCAACTTGACGAAATGATTTAATTTTTAATGCTGTTTGTATTAAAATGCTCATTTCAGCGAGATAAGCACTTCAGAAGACAGAAATCTGAATTTCACCAAATGACTCAATTTTTGATGTTAGTTTGACTAACATGCTCATTTCAGCGAGTTTAGCACTTCAGAAGATCAAAATCTCAACTTCACCAAATGACACAACTTTTGAGGTTGTTTCGACTAACGTGCTTATTTCAGCGAGATATGCATATCAGAAGACCAATATCTGAAATTCAACAAATGACTCAACTTTTGATGCTCGTTTGACTAACATGCTTATTTCAGTGAGATAAGCACTTCAGAAGTCAAATATATCAACTTCACCAAATGACTTAACTTTTGAAATTGTTTTGAATAACATGCTTATTTCAGCGAGTAAAGCAATTCAGAAGGCAAAGTCTCAACTTGACGAAATGATTTATTTTTTAATGCTGTTTCGATTAAAATGTTTATTTCAGCGAGATGAGCACTTCAGAAGACAAAAATCTGAAATTCGCCAAATGATTCAATTTTTGATGGTAGTTTGACGAACATGCTCATTTCATTGAGTTTAGCACTTCAGAGGATCAAAAACTCAACTTCACCAAATGACACAACTTTTGAGCTTATTTTGACTAACGTGCTTATTTCAGCGATATAAGCATAGCAGAAGACCAAAGTCTCAACTTCAACAAGCCACTCAACTTTTTATGCTGTTCTGACATTTCATCGAGTTAAGCTGTTCAGTAGACCAAAACCTGAACTTCACCGAATGACGATGGTTTGACTAACATGCTTATTTGATTGTGAGAATTATTTAAGGAGTCAAAAATCTCAACTTCACCAAATGAGTCAACTTTTGAATCAGAGATAGTAGAAACTGCAGATGCTGGAGAATCCGAGACAACAATGTGCAGGGGTGCATGAACACAGCAGGCCAAGCAGCATCATAGGAGCAGAAAGGCTGACGTTTCGGGCCTGGACCCTTCATCAGAAAAGGGGGAGGGGAAGTGTGTTCTGAAATAAATAGGGAGATAGTGGGAGGCGGATAGAAGATGGAGAGAGGAGAGGATAGGTGGAGAGGACACAAACAGGTCGAAGAGGCGTGGATGGAGCTAGTAAAGGTGAGTGTAGGTGGGAAGTTAGGGAGGGGATAGGTCAGTCCAGGGAGGACGGACAGGTCAAGGGGGCGGGATGAGGTTAGTAGGTAGGACATGGGGGTGCGGCTTGAGGTGGGAGGAGGGAATAGGTGGGAGGAAGAACACGTTAGGGAGGCGGGGATGAGCTGGACTGGTATTGGGATGCGGTAGGGGGAGGGGAGATTTTGAA
>NW_025978207.1:0-6612 GCF_021869965.1 Rhincodon typus | reverse complement strand
ATCTCAGATTCTCCAGCATCTGCAGTTCCTACTATCTCATCTGTTAAACCATACAGTTGAGGCTATATCATGAGAAATCATTTCAACTATGTGTAAATATTTCTAATATAGCCAGATAGGAAAGGATTGGATGAAGGATTGAATGATTTAGTGGCCATTACAGAGACATGGTTGCAGGATGGTCATGACTGGGAGTTAAATATGCAGGGGTATCAAACTGTTCAGAAGGACAGACAGGAAGGTAAGGGAGGTTGTGTCGCTCTGATTTTTAAGGATGATATCAGGGTGGTAGTGAGAGATGATATAGGTTCTATTGAACAAAAGGTTGAATCCATTTGGGTGGAAATTAGGAACAGCAGGGAGAAGAAGACACTGATAGGTGTGGTCTATAGGCCACCAAATAATGACATCGTGGTGGGGCGGGCAATAAACATAGAAATAGCTAATGCATGTAAAAATGGTACAGCAATTATGAGGGATTATAATCTACATATCGATTGGTCAAACCAGGTTGGTCATGGCAGCCTTGAGGAGAGGTTCATAGAATGCATCCACGATAATTTCCTTGAACAATATGTAATGGAACCTATGAGGGACCATGCTATCCTAGATCTAGTCCTGTGTAATGAGACAGGAATAATTAATGATCTCACAGTTAGGGATCCTCTCGGAAGGAGCGATCACAGTATGGTCGAATTTAAACTACAGATAGAGCGTGAGAAGGTTAAATCCAGTACCAATGTCCTGTGCTTAAACAAAGGAGACTATGATGGGATGAGGGAGGAGTTAGCTAAGGTAGAATGGGAGCAAAAACTTTATGGTGGGTCAATTGAGGAACAGTGGAAAACTTTCAAAACGATTTTTCACAGTGCTCAGCAGAAGTATATTCCAGTGATAAGGAAGAACTGTAGGAAAAGAGAGAGCCTGCCATGGATGTCTAAGGAAATAAAGGAAAGTATCAGACTGAAAAAAAACACATACAAAAAAGCAAAGAGTAGTGGGAAACTAGTAGACTGGGAAATCTTTAAAGGCCAACAGAAAGCCACAAAAAAAGCTCTAAAGTAAGATAGATTATGAGAGTAAACTAGCTCAGAATATAAAAACAAGCAGCAGAAGTTTCTATAAATATGTAAATCGTAAAAGAGTGGCAAAGGTAAACATTGGTCCTTTAGAGGATGAGAAGGCCAATTTAATAACTGGGAATGAGGAAATAGCCGAGACATTAAACAGTTATTTTGTGTTGGTCTTCACAGTGGAAGACACAAATAACATGCCGAAAACTGATGGCAAAAAGGTTATAGCAGGTGAGGACCTAGAAACTATCATTATCACTAAGGAGGCAGTGCTGGGCAAGCTAATGGGGCTAAAGGTAGACAAGAGTCCTGGCCCTGATAAGATGCATCCCAGGGTACTAAAAGAGATGATGGGGGAAAATAGCGAATGCACTAGTAATTATTTACCAAAATTCATTGGACTCTGGGGTGGTTCCCGCAGATTGGAAAACAGCCAATATGACGCTGCTGTTTAAAAAAGGAAGTAGACAAAAAGCAGGTAACTATAGGCCAGTTAGCTTAACTTCAGTAGTGGGGAAAATGCTTGAATCTATCATTAAGGAAGAAATAGAAAGATATCTGGATATAAATTGTCCCACTGGGAACACCCAGCATGGGTTCATGAAGGGTAGGTCACGTTTAACTAATTTGGTGGAATTCTTTGAGGACATTACTTGCATGGTGGACAATGGGGATCCTGTGGATGTGGTGTATCTGGATTTCCAGAAGGCATTTGACAAGGTGCCACACCAAAAGGCTGCTACATAAGATAAAGTTGCACGGTATTACAGGTAATGTATTGGTATGGATAGAGGATTGGTTGACCAGTAGAAAGCAAAGAGTAGGGGTAAATGGGTGTGTTTCTGGTTGGCGGTCAGTGGCTAGTGGTGTGCCTCAGGGAAGTTGGGACCTCAATTGTTTACAATTTACATAGTCCCCAACTCCAAATCATCTAAGTGTGGTGTGTCAAAATTTGCAGATGACACTCAGGTGAGTGGTAGAACAAAGTGTGCAGAAGACACTGAAAATCTGCAGAGGGATATAGATAGTCTAAGTGAGTGGGCAAAGGTCTGGCAGATGGAGTACAATGTTGATAAGTATGAGGTCATCCATTTTGGTAGGAATAACAGCAAAATGGACTATGTTTTAAATGGTAAAAAGTTGCAGCATGCTGCTGTGCAGAGGGACTTGGGTGTCCTTGCGCATGAATCGCTAAAAGTAGGATTGCAGGTGCAGCAGGTGATTAAAAAGGCAAATGGAATTTTGTCTGTCATTGCCAGCGGGATGGAGTTTAAAAACAGGGAGGCTATGCTGCAGCTGTATAGGGTCCTGGTAAGGCCATACCTGGAGTACTGTGTGCAGTTTTGGTCTCCTTACTTGAGAAGGAATATACTAGCACTGGAGGGGGTGCAGAGGAGATTCACTCTGTTGATTCCAGAGTTGAGAGGGTTGGATTATGAGGAGAGACTGAGTAGGTTGGGATTATACTCATTGGAATTCAGAAGAATGAGGGGAGATCTTATAGAAGCATATAAGATTATGAAAGGAATAGATAAGGTGGAGGCAGGGAGGTGGTTTCCATGAGCACGTGAAACTAGGACTAGTGGGATAGCCTCAAAATAAAGGGAAGTAGATGTAGGACTCAGGTCAGGAGGAACGTCTTCACCCAAAGGGTTGTGAATCTGTGGAATTTCCTACCCAGTGAAGCGGTTGAAGCTACCTCGCTGAATGTTTTTAAGGCAAGGCTGGATAAATTTTGAACAGTAAAGGAATTAAGGGTTATGATGAGCGGGCGGGTAAGTGGAGCTCAGTGTCAAAAAGATCAGCCATGATCTTATTAAATGGCGGGGCAGGCTTGAGGGGCCAGATGGCCTACTCCTGCTCCTAGTTCTTATGTAATATGGGCTAGGAGAAGGCAGGTGGGACTGGTTTCGTTTGGGATTATGTCCGGCATGGATTGGTTGGACTGAAGGGTCTGTTTCTGTGCTGTAAGACTTTATAAGAGGCTGGTCATTCCACAGCATGTAATTCAACTCCTGACATTCTTCCCTGCCCTTTTGTTTTTGGAGTGCATGGCTAATTTATTGAACTGCACAGGCCCTTTTAAATGCTTCTACATAGCTATGCATGTTACCTTAAAGAGGCTGCAAGACCTTCACAGGCCTCCTGGATTGCTGTGGCTTAGATGGAATTTGTTGTAGGTCAGACCAAACCCCCTCAAAATATATTAAGATAGTCTAAACTCTGATGTTTTCTTATTTTAAAAGGTAAGTGTTAGGTGTTACATTCTAGATGTAATTCGATTGGTCAAATGACTCAACTTTTATGCAAAACACACTTTATTTTTACAGTCCAGTTAAAATACAAACAAAAATTTTAAAAATGGCTTAACTATAACTATTGAAATGCTTAAGATAATATACATTAACTACTACTAATTAACTGTTCCAGTATAGTAACGTTCCATCAATGCACCTTTGGCAAAGGCAAATTCAGTAAAACAGATTGTCTTACATGCAATTCTAGCAGCAGGAAAAGAACACCAGCTTTTAGCTGTAACAGAGAAAGGAATAAGAGCTTCCACATAAAGCTTCAAGACCCCAGAAACTAAAAGTCCTGGTTCTGTGGGAGCTTGACCCCACCCATTCAAGCTGCTTCTATTGTTCCAACATTTTTTTCAAAAAAAAACCCAAAGGGTCACAAGCTGTTTATTTTGCTGACTTTGAGCAGACTGCTTGGCACCTCTGTCTCAACCTTTCTTCATTAAAAAGGACAGAATACACCTCTTAAAACCATGGTATCACCTGACTCCCCAAAGTTTGCTCACCATCTACAAGATATAAGTCGGGTGTCTAATGGAATACTCTGCACTTGCCTGGATGAGGTTAGTTCCAACATTACTGAAGAAACTCAATGCCATTCAGGATCACACAGCTCTTTTGATAGGTAGTCCTTTCCTCACCTTAAGTATTTATTCCTTCTTCTAACACCAGCACATAGTGGCAGCAATGTATCCCATCTACACAGCAGCAACTTCCACTGTTGGCCTCTATTGCCTAGAAGAACAAGTTTCCTCCAAATTAATTTATTCTTCCAGGAGATGTGGGTGTTGCTGGTAAGACCAGCATTTGTTGCCCATCCCTAACCACCCTTGAACTAAATGACTTGCTCAGCCATTACAGAGGGCAGTTAAATGTTAAACATATTGCTATGTATCTAGTGTCACATGTAGGTCAGCAGATTTCCTTCCCTAAACAGCATGTGAACCTGATGGGTTTTTCCAACAATCGGGAATCATTTCATGATCGCTATTCAGAGACCAGCTCTTTTATGTTCCAGATTTATTAACTGAATTTAATTTTAACCATTTGCTGTGGTGGGATTTGTGTTTAAGTTCTTGGAGCATTAGCCTGGTCCTCTGGATTACTAAACTAGTGGCATTACCATTACATGTCATCTCCCTGAGTTACATTTAATCCTAATTTGAAACTATATTGCCATCTCTTCATTGTCAAAATCCTTTAATCCCTGCCTAACAGCAGTGGTTAGACTGCAGTATTTCAGTAAAGCAGCTCAGCAACATCTTTTTAAAGGCAGTTAGGGTTGGGTAATAATGCTGGCTTTGCCAGTGATATCTGTATTTCATGAATGAATTTTGAAAATTTTATAAAATGACATTTAGTTTGCAATCAGGATTTAGGAATTGAGATTATACCGGCACTTAGTTAAGGTTATTAACTGAGCATAAATTGTTACTGACACAATAATCAGATGAACTGATGCGGTCTGCAGTCCAGACTGACAATCCTAGATGTCTTTCAGATGCTAGGGTAGACTCAAAATCATTGTTTAAACAGCAGGGGAGCAATCACTGTGGACTTTGCTGTGAAGTACAGACCTGAAAAATGAAACTGGGAGTTTAGGAAGTGAGTTTAGGGCAGGTTTTCACAAATGGCAATTTCAAAATGATTTCTTCAGCTGTGATATAGAATCAGGAAGTGCAGAGAAATCAATGCATGGCCAATGTGTCATGACAGGTGTGAACAACTCCATTTCACATGATCTGGCAGCATCTGTGGAGAGAAATTAGGGTTAACGGTTTGGGCCTGGTGACCCTTCCTCAGAACCTCAGATGCTTCTGAAACACTAACGCTGATTTCTCTCCACAAATGTTGCCAGACCTGTTGAGTTTTTCCAGCAACTTCTGTTTTTGTTTGTGATTTACAGCATCTGCAATTCTTTCGGTTTGTATTTCACATAGCATTGGCATCTGAGACAATTGGGAACTACTCCATGAGGATAGGATACATGTAAGCAGACACTGCACTGTTACTGTACACTGCTGGACATTAGAGCAGGAAGGAATCCAGTTTTCAATGTAGAAAATTAAAAATAACCTGGATCAGCTAATAGTGAAGGGAGGAATTAGTGGGGATAGCATTCATGCAAAAAGCCATTTAGCAAGACGTATATAACGTAGGAGAGTAAAACCTAAATGACTGGATGAAACGGAGAAAAAGATTGAAGGGAAGATATAGCTCAGATCAAAATCGTGGGTGAAGAAGCATTTTTTTAAAATCGCAGATAGTTAAATTACAGTAGCCGAGTGTGGGAAATAAACTGGAAGCAATCATTGGTCTTGTCATTATTGCATTAACGAAACCTGGATCCAAAGTGGATGAGGAAGGAAAATTGGCAATCGCTCATTTTGGTTTAAAACTCATACCTTTTTTGATGTGAGGCGGTACATACAGGGTCAACTGGTTTGTAAGTAATCTCTCTCTGCTCAGAGAGCTCCCTGCTGTTGCCCCCTTGTGAGCAGAGGGGCGTTTCCCCAGATTGTCCAATGATCCCACTCCAGGCGATCCAACAGCTCCAGGTCTCCCCTCACACCTACTCAAAACACTTAGTGCGGAAAAAACTGTCACCGCTAAAGAGTTAGCACAAAGAAACAGTGAAAGCAAATTTACAGGTTGGAGAATGCATTGAGGAAGATTCGGAAAGCGGAAGGAAACGATCCGAGTTCGGGAAAAACGCGAACGGGATTCAGGTCAAAGTGCATTTAGCAAACGAAGGAGATTCTGAGCAAGAAACATTCCCTTCCTTACCAAAACCGTTATCCTTGTAAGTACATTATGGAGAAGTTTCTCCGTTTCATGAGTGACTTTAGTCAGAGCTCACTGTTTTGATGGGACTTTCTGTAAATCCGCTCCTTTTTGCTGCTTGTGGAAGGAGCCCGAAGCAGCCTCGAGCTGAGGAAATGGGTTTGGAATGGCAAATCACGCGCTCTCAGCTTCTCAGGGAAAAGCAATTGCGAAGACTGTGTTTGACCAAAGTTGCGCCCAAATGTGTCAAAATATCCACCATTCAGTTCTTCAAAAACTACTTTTAAAAACTGTGCGTCTGTCGCCGACGCGCTGAGGCATCCAGTGGATCTCCGATCACAAGGGAATCCCCGATCCAGTCTTCACTCTGAGACTCAGTCTTCAAACTGTGATCCTCAGGAGCGAGAAACTCAGTGCCTAACTCTTCTCCCATCCCCATCCCCTCTCTCTCTCCC
>NW_025978206.1:1374-6612 GCF_021869965.1 Rhincodon typus | reverse complement strand
CTTCCTGCTCCTCTGATGCTGCTTGGCCTGCTGTGTTCATCCAGCTCCACACCTTGTTATCTCAGATTCTCCAGCATCTGCAGTTCCTACTATGCCTCTAAACCTTTCCTATTCATGTGCTCATCCAAATAACTTTTAAACGTTGTAACTGTACCTGCATTCCACATATAAACCAATCTCTGTGTGAAGAAGTTGCCCATCAGGACCCTTTTTATATATTTCCCTTCTCACCTTAAATCAATGCCTCTAGTTTTGGACTCCCCTACCCTAGGAAAAGACCCTTGGCTATTCACCTTATCCATGCCCCTCATGATTTAATAAATCTCTATAAGGTCATTCCTCAGCCTCCTACGCCCCAGCGAATAAAAGTCCCAGGCGAACTCTCCAGTCCCAGTGACTAGCCTGTCCTGGTAAGAAGTGAATTAGAATCACCCTGAACCTGTTCCATCATTCGATCAGATTGTAGCTGATTGGGTTGTGGCCATGTCTGCACTTCCTTGTCTCCTCTCCATACATTTTTGACAGTGAAGAATTTGTACAACTGTCTTAAAAATATTGTGACATCCTACCTGCCCTCTCTGCTCACTGGGGAGGGGGGTTTCACAGGCTCTCAATCCTCAGAGAGCATTCTCCTCGTCTCTGTCTTCAATGGGAGACCCCACCACTCCCAGTTTCTAACCCCCCCACCCCCAGCCCCAGAAAGAATCTCGTCTTTCCAGCCAGCTTTCAACTCTTGGTTTAAACATCCATTGGTCCCTGCTATTCCCTGTAGGTTCTACATTCTCTGGATCTCTGGGGAGGTGATGGCCTAGTGGTATTATCGCTGGACTGTTAATCCAGAGACCCAGATAACATTCTGGGGATCTGGGTTCAAATCCCACTATGGCAGATGGTGGAATTTGAATTCAATAAATATCTGGAATTAAGAGTCTAATGATGACCATGAATCCATTGTCGATTACTGGGGAAGAACCCATCTGGTTCACTAATGTTCTTTTGGGAAGGAAACTGCCATCCTTACCTGGTCTGGCCTACATGTGACTCCAGACCCACAACAATGTGGTGACTCTTAACTGCCCTCTAGGGCAATTAGGGATGGGCAATGCCAGCGACATCTCATCCTGTGAATTAATTTTTAAAAGCTCTGAATATTCTGGACCACAAGTGCAGAAGCCATTCAGCCCATCGAGGATGGTCTGGATCTGAGCCATCTCATCAGTCACACAAACCCTCATCATTGCCCACAGCCTTGTGCTTAGTGACTCTTCCCACCTGCAAATGTCTATCCTGTGAAATGCTTCCGTGAGCTCAAATCCCCCCGAGATCATACAGCAGCCTCATCTCGAAAAGGGGCCTCAGTCTGTTCAGTCTTCCATCAGAATCCTAGCACCTCTCACCCACTGCCCTCACACAGTTTGAAGGTGCCAGGGTTAATGGAGGGCACTGGGTTTCTGCACAACTGCACACTGGCATGACGCAGCACCTTTTTTTAAAAAAAGGGAAAACTGGAAGGAATTAGGAAGGATATAATTAAAGTAGAAAGAGTGCAGAAAATGTCTACTAAGATGCTGCCTGGACTGGAAGGTTTGAATTATAAGGAGAGGCTGGTTAGGCTGAGACTTTATTCCTTTAAGCGTAGAAGACTGAGGGGTGACTTTACAGACGTTTATAAAATCATGAGGGGCATAGGTAAGGTGAATAGTAAAGGCCTTTACCCTAGGGTAGGGGAGTTCAAAACTAGAGGGCACAGACTTAAGCTGAGTGGGGAGAGATACGAAAGAGTCCAGAAGGGCAATATTCTAACACAGAGGGTGGTGAGTGCCTGGAACAGGCTGCCAGAGAGAGTGGAGGAAGCGAGTACAGTTTTGTCACTTAAGAAGCATTTGGACAGGTACATGAATGGGATAGTGTGGTGGGATATGGACCAAATGCAGGCAAATGGGACTAGTTTAAATTGTGAAACCTGGGCAGCATAGGCAAGTTGGGCTGAACGGCCTCTAAATCTCTATAACTGAATTTCTTTAAACAACTTTGTTACAGTACAAAATGTTAGTAATTCCTCCTGTATCTCCACTACAATTGGATAATTAGATTCCTCATCCACAAGCAGAACCTTGTTGATCTCTTTCAAATGTCTCAAATTGCTTCACGTAAGATGTTTGTAAGGAGTGTCACTGTAGACAGCTGCTTTTCACATGGTCTTGTCTCTCAGACAGGAATAAGTGGACTAAGTCACCTCTTGGTCAGTGCTCCCTCCTCAGCCAATAGTGCGCAGGCTTTGGAGCTTGCTGAGTGTGAATGGACAGCTGCCTTTCCTGCATTACAACAGTGACTTAAGCACCAATGTATCATTTGAAGTGAAAACAACAAATGCTGCAGATCACTGGGGGTGTCAGGCAGCATCCATGGAGAGAGAGAGCAAGTTAACGTTTAGAGTCTGGATGACTCTTCATCAAAGCTGATGTGAAATGTCTGATGAAGAGTCGTCCACACTCAAAACGTGAGCTTGCTCTCTCTCTCCACGGAGGCTGCCTGACCCGCTGCGATCTCCAGCATTTTTTGTTTTCAGTACAGATTCCAGCATCTGTAGTGATTTGCTCCTCCAATGTATCATTTCATGGGTGGCTCAGTGGTTAACACTGCTGCCTCTCAGCACCAGGGACCCAGGTTCAATCCCAGCCTTGGCCAACTGTCTGTGGGGAGTTTGCATGTTCTCCCAGTGCCTGCGTGGGTTTCCTCCGGGTGCTCCGGTTTCCGGATGTGCGGGGTAGAGTGGATGGGCCATGGGAATTTGTCCCCATAGTGTACAGGGATGTGCAGGCTGGGTGGATTAGACATGGGTAATGCAGGGTTACATGGCAGGATGGTTCTGGGTGGGATGCTGTTCAGAGGGTTGATGGGCTGAGTGGTCTGCTTCCACACTGCAGGGATTCTATGATTCTTTCCTTTTGTCCCTCTGACTCATCTTGTCAAGCCTGCCCTTTAAAGAGACCTGTTTTCCCCTTTCACACTGAGGCTGTGAGTTCCACATTCTCAACGCTCCCTGGATAACTCCATCTGTTTCAGAACAATGTAGCACAAAAGGCCACTCGGCCCATTGTGCCTGGTCTGGTACTTTGAGACTGACTGGATATATCTTTCATTCTCCCAGTCATTGCCTGTAACCTTGTCTTTATCAAGTGACCCACTTATACCTACGGCCTCCAGTTTTGTTCTCTCCCCAACCCCCTACCGAGTGGATACATCCGTAGCCGCTGATCCGATTCAACCCTTCCATCATCTTACATTCTACTGGGATCACACTTCAGCCTTCTGTCTTCTGGAGAAAAGAGCCCTGGGTTGTGAAGCTCTGAGGGGCATCCTGAAGTCGTGAAAGGTGCTACTGAAATGCATATTTTTAAATTGTAGGCTTTCAGAAGGGAAGGCCAAAGGATGCAGAGGACTTACAGATTGGACATGGACTTTTAGATCCTACTGCCAAATGCTCCAGATGAACTTCCTCCCACATTGCTTCATCTAATCCCAGGAGCACATCAAAATTCTGAAGAAGGGTCACACTGGACCCGAAATGTTAACTCTTGTTTTTCTCTCTCTCTCCATAGATGCAGTCATACCTGCTGAGTTTCTCCAGCACTTTCTGTTTTCTGTTATTCCATTCCGTGTGTTTATCGAGTTGCTCCTCTCTGTATTTAGTTTGACCACTCTGCGAGTAGCTTCCACATTCTGACTGCTCAGTTTTTCTGCTGAATTCCTTCCCAGACCAATGTATTTATGATAAGGTTTTGACTCGTCCCCACATCTTTTCCCTAACCACTCCAACAAACTGCTCCAGAATTGTGAACCCCTCAAATGGATCTCCCCTCAGCCTTCCCCTTATTGAGAGAAGAGAGTCCCCAGGCTTGTATAGGCTTTCCAGAATGTTCTAACCTCTGAGTATCATCACTGTATTAATGATATTCCGACTGCTTTAAATTCCTGAGGAAGATTAACACTGCGGGGGAGGGCAGTACGCGAGTAACTCCTGACTGTGATAGCGAGGAATAGATGCATTTAGATTCAGCACCACCATGATATCAGAGAGACAGAGACACACGATGATGGCTTTGTGAATTACCTTGTCTCTTGCGTAGAATCCCTACTGTGTGGGGGCGGGCCGTTCGGCCCATTGAGTCCACACTGACTCGCCAAAGAGCATCCTAACCGGACCCAGACCCCCTAAACTTACCACCCTGCATTTCCCATGGCCTGCACATCCCTGGGCATTTTGGGGAATTTCCCATGGCTAATCCACCCTAACCTGCACATCTTTGGACTGTGGGAGGAAACCGGAGCACCCAGAGGGAACCCACGCAGACACGGGGAGAACATGTAAACTCCACACAGACAGTCGCCCGAGGCTGGAATTGAACCCGGGTCCCTGGCGCTGTGAGGCAGCAGTGCAAACCACTGAGCCACCATGCCACCCCTTCCAGTTAAATGCATTAGCCGTTTAGAATGAGACAGTAGTCACCCTCTGACCACTGGGGCCCATTGATGATGTTTGACATTCACCATTTAGGAAGATGTGAATCAAGTTCAGTTTCTGTGTCACTCACTGAGCAATTTATAGCATCCTAATACTAGGAGCAGGAGTAGGCCATTCAGCCCATCAAGTGTGCTCCACCATTCAATGATAGGGACCTCCTTGGCTGTCGCCCATAACCTTTGACTCCCTGGTTGATAAAAGATCTCCATAACTTGGCCTGGAATATATCCAATAACCCAGCTCTCTGGAGGTAGAAGATTCCAAACAGTGACCATGCCATAAGGGAAGATGTTCCTCCACCTTAAATGGGAGACCCCCAGTTCAGAAATTGTGCCGTCTTGTTCTAGATTGCCCTACAGGAAAGGGGATAACTCCCTCTGTGCTCACCCTGTCAAACCTCCTCACAATGTTTCCATGCATCAATGATATCAGTCCACAGCGTGTGAACCTCCAATGGTCCTTGTGTCCTGAGAATGATTTCGGGGGAGGGGATTGGTAGGTAGAAACCCCCCAACTGTGTCAAAATCAGACTGTATAGCACCATCACCAACCATTTCTAAATACATCCAACCGTCGCCGACCATTTCTAAATACATCCAACCGTCGCCGACCATTTCTAAATACATCCAACCGTCGCCGACCATTTCTAAATACATCCAACCGTCGCCGACCATTTCTGACCACCGCCAACCGTCCCCGACCATTTCTGACCA
>NW_025978206.1:0-1364 GCF_021869965.1 Rhincodon typus | reverse complement strand
GACCATTTCTGACCACCGCCAACCGTCCCCGACCATTTCTGACCACCTCCGACTATAATGTTATGATGAATCCAAAGTGTCATTTTCTGGAAACAATTGAAATATTTTGGAATTGAATGAGGCAGCATCCCCTCAGTGGGGCCACTCCATGTGCTGGCCAGTTGCTCAGTGAGTTATTGATTTTCGATTTGGTATTTCTTTTGCAGATTGTAGTGAGGTACGCCTTCATGCTCAGTGTGTGTGCACCAGACTGGGTGAAATAGCATGTTATAGCTTATCGGGTCTCGTCCCCTCAGAAGCACAACGTGATAATCATTGCCTTATCCTTTTCCAGCTTCACTCCTCATAAGTCAGAGAATGACGCAGCACAGAAGGTGGCCATTCAGTCCATCATATCCATGCTGGCCCCTCGATTAGTTGGACTACTCTTAGTTCATCCCCTCGATCTTTCAGGTTTTTCTCCCTGCTCCTTATCACTTTGCAACACCTGTTCTAGGAACTTCGGGTAACAGAGTTCTCTCTCTCTCTCTCTATCTCTATCTCTCTCTCTGCATCTCTCTCTCTATCTCTCTCTCTCTATCTATCTAACTATCTCTATCTAACTATCTCTCTCTATATCTATCTCTCTCTATATCTATCTCTCTCTCGCTCTCTCCTTCTTCCCCCTGCCCTCCCCATCTCTGCCTCTGTTCTCTCTTTGTCTCCCTCCTACCCTCCCCTCTCCCTCTTTCTGCAGCTCAAAGCCAGAGGATGTTTCGACCGCTATCCTTCAGCAGAAACATCGGCCAAACAGACTCATTGTGGATGAGGCCATTAATGATGATAGCAGCATCGTCTCTCTGTCCCAGGTAAATACCCTCCTGCCTGTCCCAGGAAAATACCCTCCTGCTGCAGTGCCCAGTCACGGCACTCAGGCTGTTTGAGTACACAGGATTTTGTTAGCTTTTTATAGAGCACTGTGTCCCTGAGATACTTAAACAGGGTTAGTCAATGCAGCGGAGACCAGTATTGGAAACTGGAAACACCAGTGAAAGAGACACTGTATGTCATCAGGCTCAGATATAATCAGCAATTTGCATTTCTATAGCATCATTTTCAATGTAGTCAACATTTAACACTGAGCCACATAAGGAGATTGTAGGACAGTAATTCAGGTTTTAGTGACAAGATAGGTTGTAAGATGTGTCTTGAAGGTGAGAGAGATGGTGATGTGGAGAGACTAAAACGAACAGGAGAGATTCCAGCTCATTTAGCTGACAGCTAACTCTATCAGCGCTGACCAATTACACTTAAGGATGCCGTGCCAGCTGGGACTCTGCACTGTCGGAGGGACAGCGCTGAGGGAGCGCCGCGCCGTCGGAGGG
>NW_025978205.1:0-6613 GCF_021869965.1 Rhincodon typus | reverse complement strand
AGTACTGACCCTCTGACAGTGCGGCACTCCCTCAGTACTGACCCTCCTATATTGCAGCATTCCCTCAGCACTGACCCTCTGACAGTGCGATACTCCCTCATTACTGACCCTCTGACAGTGCGGCACTCCCTCATTACTGACCCTCTGACAGTGCGGCACTCCCTCATTACTGACCCTCTGACAGTGCGACGCTCCCTCAGTACTGACCCTCTGACAATGCGACATTCCCTCAGTACTGACCCTCTGACAGTGTGGCACTCCCTTAGTACTGACCCTCTGACAGTGTGGCACTCTCTCAGTACTGACCCTCTGACAGTGCGACACTCCCTCAGTACTGACCCTCTGGCAGTGCGGCACTCCCTCAGTACTGACCCTCTGACAGTGTGGCACTCCCTCAGTACTGACCCTCCGACAGTACGGCACTCCCTCAGTACTGACCCTCCTATATTGCAGCATTCCCTCATTACTGACCCTCTGACAATGCGACACTCCCTCAGTACTGACCCTCTGACAGTGCGACACTCCCTCAGTACTGACCCTCTGTCAGTGCGACACTCCCTCAGTACTGGCCCTCCTATATTGCAGCATTCCCTCAGTACTGACCCTCTGACGGTGTGGCCCTCCCTCAGCAGTAACCCGCTGATGGTTCTGTGTCATCATTATTGATGAAGGACTGCAGTAATTTCCTGAAAAGTAAGGTAGGTGCTGAGTGCTTTGAGCGTGGATTAGCTTTTGAAGCTGAATTGCTGCTTGTTGACAGGAAGGAGTTGTCCCAATCTGGGCCTTCTGCCATAATCTTGAATAAAGTGGCTCCGGAACTTTCCTTGAGATGTGTTAATGTATTATATAAATGCAAATCTGCCTCTCGCTTTTTGCATTTAACAGCCAAGCATGCTAAGGAAAACAATTATTATCCCCGTTAATCGCCATTAGGAATGCAAATTTGATTCTTTAATTTCTCTGTGGAGTTATAATGAGATTATCTCAATGATCAGGCGGGTAGGGAGCTGATACAGCCCTAATGTATTCAATTAAAAACATCATTCATTCTCTTCAGAATATCATCTGTACTTTATTTACCCAGTCTGGCCAGTGTTTGGAGATAGCAAGAACTGCAGATGCTGCAGTCAGGGTCAATACAGTGTGGAGCTGGAGGAACACAGCAGGTCAGACAGCATCAGAGGAGCAGGAGATTCTGTCCTGATGAAGGATCTAGGCCCGAAACATCGACTCTCCTGCTCCTCTGATGCTGTTTGACCTGGCCACTATTTACCATTGGTTAAACACAGCAGTTATCAAATGCAGTCTGTCATTCTCGGTTGCCTGTATTTTTTTTGGTCTGTGTGAGAGCTGTGCTTAGTCAGTTGCAGTCTGTCCCCTTAAACAATAGATGCTGCATCCCAGAGACCTGAATCACTTAAACAATTGGGATTGTGCCCCACTGTCAGGGTAACATGGTGGCTCAGTGGTTAGCACTGCTGCCTCACAGTGCCAGAGAACGAGGTTCAATTCTGTTTGGAATTTCCACATTCTCCCTGTGTCTGCTTGAGTTTCCTCTGGGTGCTGTAGTTTCCTCCCACAGTCCAATGAGGTGCAGGTTTGGTGGACTGGCCATGCTAAATTACCCGTAGTGTACAGGGTTGTGCAAGTTAGGTGTATTAGCCATGGATTACAGGGATAGGGTAGTGGGGTGTGCCTGTGTGGGATTTTCTTTGAAGGTTGGTGTGGACTCGATGGGCTGAATGGCCTGCTTCCACACTGTAGGGATTTAATGATTTTAACCCCCTTATCCCAGTTGGAGTATTGCGCTCTGACCTGCTCTCCGCATAGAGGTAGCGGAGAAGGTGTAAAATATATTCAGAAGGACATTACAGGAGCTATTGAGAAAGATCAACAATATTGGACTCTTCTCTTTTGAAAGGGGAAGGCTGTGGCATGACCTGAGGGAAGACAGATAAAAAATAATTGATAGAAATGTTCAATTACAAACCAAAAATAGGTGGTAAAGCTGGGGTTAATAAGAATGGGGAAACTCAGGTCATTGATATCAGCAGAGACAAAGAAACTAGAAGGGAATGAAATCGGAGAAATCTCCAGGAGCTGGTGGACAAGACACTCAGGTTTGAAGGAAAGAGCTGCAGAGATCATGGATACTCTGCCTGTGACTGTCCAACATTCCCTGGATTCTGGAATGCTTCCAGCAGATTGGAAATAAGCAAACGTGGCACCAACATTCAAGAAATCATGGAGACAGAGAGAAATCAGGGAGTGACAAGCCAGTTAGCTGGCATCGGGAAAATGCTGGAAGCTATCATGGAGGAAGTCATCACAATGTACTTCGAAAATCAGAGTCTGACCAGACTGTGTCAACAGGATTTGATTGAAGCAAATTGTTCTTGACAAATTTATTTGAGGGTTTTAGAGGGCTGTAACTCATAAATAAACAGGAACCAGCAGATGTAGTATATCTCGATCTCCAAAAGGTATTCAATAAGGTGCCACACAAAAGGTTAATTTACAAGATAACTGTTTATGAAGTTGTGAGTTACAGAAGACTGGTTTACAGACAGCAAGCAGAGTGCACTGAAATGAATCATTTCTGAGTTAGAGTCACAGAGTCATAGAGAGTCCTACAACATGGAGACAGGCCCTTCGCCCCAAACTGGTCCATGCCGACCAAAATGTCCATCCACGCTAACCCCATTTCCCTGCACTTGGCCCACATCCTTCTAAACCTTTCCTATCCGTGTATTTGACCAAATGCCTTTTAAATATTGTTAACATACCCACCTCAACCACTTCCGCTGGCAGCTTATTCCATTTGTGTACCACCCTCTGTGTAAAAAAGGTTGCCCCTCAGGTTCCCATGTATTTTTTCCCCTCTTATCTTAAACTGTCCTTGATTCCCCAATGCTGGGAAGAAGACTGAGTGTAATCACCCTAGCAATGCTTTTCATGGTCTTATACACTTTTTTCAGATACCCCCTCAGTCTCCTACATTCTAAAGAGGAAAGCCCTAGCTTGTCCAACCTCTCCCTACAACACAGTCCCTTCAGTCCTGGCAACATCCTTGTAACTTTCTTCTTCACTCTTTCCAGTTTAATAACATCCTTCCTACTCCTTGTTTCCCCCGTGTTGTTTTGCAACTTATCCTAAACCTGTGTCCTTCTGATCACCAACACGTTCTGCCTTCCCCAGTTTATTTGATCAAACACCTTTCATGATTTTGAACCTCAATGAAACCCCCATGAACCTTCTCTGCACTAAGAAGAACAATCCCAGCTTCTCCAGTCTCTCTACGTTCACTGAAGTCCCTTATCCTTGCTCCAATTCCAATAAAGCTCATCCACACCCTCTCTGAGCCCTTGGCATGTTGTTTTTTGTATATTTGTTCAGGAAGTGAGGGCTTTGCTGGTTGAGCATGCATTTTTGCCCATCCCTAATTGCCCTGGAGAATGTGGTGATGAGTTGCATTTTTGAACAGCTGCAGTCTGCATGGTGTTGGGATCCCCAACAGTAATCTTGGAGAGGGAAGTGCAGAGCCCGGAATTTGATATACGTTTCCCTACTGAGGCAGAGCTGATGTACCACAGCTTTAGCTTAACTTTCTTGTTTGTACTCAGCCCTCTATCTGTAAAATAACAATAGTATTTGTCACAAAAGTTGCTGGAAAAGCTCAGCAGGTCTGGCAGCATCTGTGAAGAAAAAAAGAAGATGCTGCCAGATCTGCTGAGCTTTTCCAGCAAATTCTGATTTTGTTCCTGATTTACAGCATCTGCAGTTCTTTCAGTTTTTATTTGAATTGTATCTGTCATTTTCTTAAATAAGTTTATTTTAACAGCTTCAGCTATGGTAATTATTGAATTTAGGTTGGGAATAAATAGGAGTGATATTTTAAAATTTGCGGGCAGCAACAGTTGTTGAGTAAGTGTTACAAAGGCCTGAGAACTTGGTAATTGACAGTCAGAACAAGGAAACTGACTTAAAATTGATGACTTATTTCAGTGGAAATAAATATGTTCCAAATGAGAACAAAGTTACGATGAATTATTAATATTGCATTACGGAGTTCAGGACAATTGTCTGGTTTGTGAGCTTGTGTTTTGTCCCAATCATCATGTCACTTGTTTCATTTGTCATGCTGTGTAGCCAATGAACTGGTCATTGTTGGAGATGTGAAGGGGTGTGTCAGGGCAGGGATTCTGTTCCTGGTCCAACTGTGAAACAATCCAATTTAAACGTCACTGTGGGCAGTTTGACTATTTGAATTCGGTCAAGAATAAAACTGTACAAAAAGTATTGGCTCTCAGTGAAGGTGACCATGAAGCAACGATATTCTTATAAAACCTTAAATTACAGAAACACTCTGCCTGGTGTGGCTCTGCAGGGACGATGTCCTAAATATTTGCAATGATGGGAAATGGCCATAGAGGCTCAAATACAGAAGCTCCACTTAAAAATGTGACCCCACATTTTAACAGGGGAAGGAGAGCAGTGATGGGAGTCGATGGGGAGTGGTTGTTGCCCCTTGTGGGAAAGCCTAGGACCAAAGGGTATAAGATCAGTGTAAGGAGGAAAAGTTAGGAGGAATTTCTTCCATTGGAGACTGGTGAATGTAAGGAATTCCTTACTGCAGGGGGCTGTCGAGGTTGGGTCATTAAGTAATTCAAAGCTTGGATAGACAAATTTTTATTCAGTAAGGGAATCAAGGATTATAAGGAAAAAGCAGGAATATGGAGTTGAGGATTATCAGATTTTCTAGAATGGTGGAGCAGTTGATGGGCCAAATGGCCTGTTTCTGCTCCTACATCTGATGAGAACATGTTCCAAGTTGCACATCCAGGGCTCACAGAAGCAGCTGCCCATATTAAAGTGCTGTTGCTTCAATCGAGTCTGATTTTCATGAGCCAGGAGTGAGCGATGTGACAGATGCAGATTAATCTGGTCGGAGCAGGTCCAATCTTTACAGTGTCCTTTGGAGATGTGCGATGCCCTTTTGGATTTGTTGCTGGGCCACCTTTGGGGAAGGTCATTGCCTTTTGGCAAAGGTGAGGTGCCCCGTTGGGATTGCCAAGAGTACGTGACTATGTGTAACAACGTGAAGAGTGCATTGAAATTGACAGGCTCATTGGAACTGTCAACAAAGCTGCCACATGTAATTATCAAACTCAACTGAGCAAAGCACCTCTAAAGCTATAAAGCTCCTGCCTTTAATTATTTCAAAATATTGTGTGGAGTGTTAAAATCAATCAATTCATGCTATTTTGCCTCATCTTTTGAGATAATGTGCAGGCTATCATGACTGCATTAATGCTATATGACTGACATCAGAACGTAGGAACATTGAATGGAATAGACCATTCAGCCAAGAATGATCTGAACTGTATGCCCCTGACCCAAGAGAGAAAATGAAAGCCCCATATAAATGATGCCCAAATCTGGTTGGAGTCATACCTGGTACATAAGAAGATAGTTTTGGCTATTGGAGGTCAGTCAAGTCAGCTCCAGGATATCTCTGCAGGAGTTCCTCAGGGTAGTGTCCTAGACCCAAACATCTTCAGCTGCTTCATCACTGAGCTTCCCTCCATCATAAGGTCAGAAGTGGGGATGTTTGCCAATAATTGCACAATGTTCAGCACCATTCATGACCCCTGAGATACTGAAATACATGTTCAATTTTAACAAGATCTGGAAAATATCCAGGCTTGGGCTGACAAGTGGCAAGTAACATCACACCACACAAATGCCAGGCTATGACCATCACCAAGGAGATACAATGTAATCACCACCCATTGATATTTGATGGTGTTATCATCACTGAATCTCTCATGACCAAAACCCTGGAGGTTATCATTGACCAGAAGCTGAACTGGATTCACCACACAAACACAGTGGCTACAAGAGCAGGTCAGGGGCTAGGAACTCTGTGGCGAGTAACTCACCTTCTAACTCCCCAAAACCTGTCCACCATCTACAAGGTACAACTCATGAGTCTGATGGGATACTCCCCACTTGCCTGGATGCTTGCAGCTCTGACAACACTCAAGAAGTTTGACACCATCCAGGGCAAAGCAGCCTGTTTGATTGGCACCACATCCACAAACACTCACTCCTTCCACCACTGATGCTCAGTAGCAACAGTGTGTACTATCTACAAGATGCACTGCAGAAATTCGCCAAAGATCCTTAGACAACACCATCCAAACCCACGACCACTTCCATCTAGAAGGACAAGGGCAGCAGATATATGGGAACACCACCACCTCCAAGTTCCTCTCCAAGTCACTCACCATCCTGACTTGGAAATATATTTCCTTCACTGTTGCTGGGTCAAAACCCTGGAATTCCCTCCGAAAGGGCATTGTTGGTCAATTCACAGCACATGGACTACCACAGTTCAAGAAGGCTGCTCACCACCAACTTCTCAAGGGCAGTTAGACACGGGCAATCAATGTTGGCCCAGCCAATATTCCATGACTAAATAAAAGAAAGTAAATAAAAGAAAGACAGTGCAGCACTCCCTCAGTACTGACCCTCTGACAGTGCGGCACTCCCTCAACACTGACCCTCTGACAGTGCGGCACTCCCTCAGTACTGACCCTCTGACAGTGCG
>NW_025978204.1:0-6613 GCF_021869965.1 Rhincodon typus | reverse complement strand
TGTGAGGGATGAGGTGCGGGAGATGTGGGAGACACGGTTGAGGGCGTTCTCGACCACCGAGGAGGGGAAGTTACGGTCCTTGAAAAACGAGGACAACTGAGATGTACGGGAGTGGAATGCCTCATCCTGGGAGCAGATGCGGCGGAGGCGAAGGAATTGGGAATAGGGGATAGCATTTTTGCAGGAAGGTGGGTGGGAGGAGGAGTATTCTAGGTAGCTGTGGGAGTCGGTGGGCTTGAAATGAATATCGGTTTCTAGGTGGTTGCCCGATATGGAGACAGAGAGGTCCAGGAAGGGGAGAGAGGTATTAGAGATGGTCCAGGTAAACTTAAGGTTGGGGTGGAAGGTGTTGGTGAAGTGGATGAACTGTTTGAGCTCCTCGTGGGAGCACGAGGCGGCGCCGATACAGTCATCAATGTAACGGAGGAAGAGGTGGGGTTTAGGGCCGGTGTAGGTACGGAAGAAGGATTGTTCCACGTAACCTACAAAGAGGCAGGCGTAGCTTGGGCCCATGCGGGTACCCATGGCCACCCCCTTTGTCTGTAGGAAGTGGGAGGAATTGAAAGAGAAGTTTTTGAGGGTGAGGGCGAGTTTGGCTAAGCGGATGAGGGTGTCAGTGGAGGGGGACTGGTCGGGCCTGTGGGACAGGAAGAAGCTGAAGGCCTTTAGGCCATCTGCATGGGGAATGCAGGTGTAGAGGGACTGGACGTCCATGGTAAAGATGAGGTGTTGGGGACCGGGGAATTGGAAGTTCTGGAGGAGGTGGAGGGCATGGGTGGTGTCACGGACATAGGTAGGGAGTTCCTGGACCAAGGGGGAGAAAATGGAGTCGAGATAGCTGGAGATCAGTTTGGTGGGGCAGGAGCATGCGGAGACAATGGGTCGACCAGGGCATTCAGGTTTGTGGATTTTGGGAAGGATATAGAAGCGGGCAGTGCGGGGTTGGGGAACGATGAGGTTGGAGGCCGTGGGTGGGAGGTCACCTGAGGTGATAAGGTTGTGGATGATTTGGGAGATGATGGCTTGGTGCTCAGGGGTGGGGTCATGATCAAGGCGGCGGTCCTCCGCTTCATTTCAACTCCCCCTCCCATTCCTCAGACGACATGTCCATCCTGGGCCTCCTGCAGTGCCACAACGATGCCACCCGAAGGTTGCAGGAACAGCAACTCATATTCCGCTTGGGAACCCTGCAGCCCAATGGTACCAATGTGGATTTTACAAGCTTCAAAATCTCCCCTCCCCCTACCGCATCCCAAAACCAGTCCAGCTCGTCCCCGCCTCCCTAACCTGTTCTTCCTTCCACCTATCCCCTCCTCCCACCTCAAGCCGCACCCCCATCTCCTACCGACTAACCTTATCCCGCCCCCTTGACCTGTCCGTCCTCCCTGGACTGACCTATCCCCTCCCTAACTCCCCACCTACACTCACCTTGACTGGCTCCATCCCCACCTCTTCAACCTGTTTGTTTCCTCTCCACCTATCCTCTCCTCTATCCATCTTCTATCCGCCTCCCACTCTCTCCCTATTTATTTCAGAACCCCCTTCCCCTCCCCCTTTTCTGATGAAGGGTCTCGGCCCGAAACGTCAGCCTCTCTGCTCCTATGATGCTGCTTGGCCTGCTGTGTTCATCCAACCCTGCACCTTGTTGTCTCGGATTCTCCAGCATCTGCAGTTCCTAATATCTCTACCCCAGTGATTTTGATAGGCACCTCTGTCTTACAACTTCTCTTCAATAAAAAACAGGACAAATAACCTCTTAAAGCCTCAGCATTGTCACACTATTGAATGGCAGCATAGTCTTGAAGAGCTAAATGGCCTCCTGCTGTTCTTATATTCCTAAATCTTTTGCTGGGGAGTAAGCCTCTTGTGTCGGTCTTTTGGGCATGGATTTGAATCTTTTCACAAAAGCTGATTAAACTTAAATTCAGGTAATAAAAATAAAATCTGGAATTGAGAGCTCGCCTTGGTAATGACTATGGAAGTATCTTTGTTGTAAAAACCCATCTGGTGCACTAAAGCCATCCTTACCTGGTCTAACTCCAGATCCACTGAATGTGATGCAGTGGAGAAGGAGGAACTGAGAGATTGAAATAGAATGTTTGTAGGAAGCAGGATATGAGAAAGTGAAGTTAAGGTAACTGTGCCAGTTGGTGGGCTTGTAATGGATACTGGTGGACAGTCTATTCCCAGAAACAGAAACAGTGAAGTAAATGAAAGAAAGGGTCAGAGATGGACCAGGTGAAGGTGAGAGAAGGATGGAAATTGTAAGCAAAATTGCTTAATTTTTCCAATTCCGAATGAGAGCTGAAAGCAGCATCAAAGACAGCATGGATGTATCAGAAAAGAGTGGTAGATGGAGCGGTGGTGATGGTATCACGATATCAGAGGTGATGTATTGATGTAGATAGAGAACTGGTTGGCAGGCAGGAAGTGGAGAGTTGGAAGAAATGGATCCTTTTCAGAGTGGTGGGCAGCGATGAGGGGGGTACCACAGGATTCAGTGCTGGGACCTCAGTGCTGTTCATAATATACAGTAACGATTTGGATGAAGGAATTGAAAGCTAAATTTGCAGATGACACTAAGCTGGGTGATAGTGTATGCTCTGAGGAGGATGCTAAGACGCTGAAGGGTGTCTTGGACAGACAGGCTGAATGGGCAAATGCAATATAATGTGGATAAATGTGAGGTTATCCAATTTGGTCACAAAAGCAGGAAAGCATATTATTATCTGAATGGTGGCAGTTTATGTAAAGGTGTGGTGCAACGCGGTCTGGGTGTCATGGTGGAACAGTCACTGAAGGTTGGCATACAGGTGCAGCAGGCAGTGAGGAAAGCTAATGGCATGCTGGCCTTAACAGTAAGAGGATTTGAATATCAGAGTAGGGATGCCTTGCTACACTTACACACTGCCTTGGTGAGGCCACACCTTAAGTATTGTGTGCAGTTTTGGTCACCTAGCCTGAGGAAGGACATTCTTACTATTGAGGAAGTCCAGCAAAGGTTCACCAGACTGATTCCAGTTATGGCAGGACTGACATATGTAGAAAGACTGGATCGACTGGGCTTGTATGCACTGGAATTTAGAAGAATGAGGGGGAATCTCATACAAGCATCTAAAATCCTGATGGGACTGCATGGGCTAGATGCAGGAAGAATGTTCCTGATGTTGGAGAAGTTCAGAAGTAAGGGTCAGTCTAAGAATAAGGTGTAAGCTATTCAGGACTGAGATGAGAAGGAATTTCTTCACTCAGAGAGTTGTGAATTTGTGGAATTCTCTCCCACAGGAAGCTGTTGGGGCCAGTTCATTAGATATATTCAAGAGGGAGCTGGACTGGGCCTTGCAGCTAAAGGGATCAACGGGTATGGGGAGAGGGCGGGAATGGGATACTGAGATTGCATGATCAGCCTTGATCATTTTGAATGGTGGCGCAGGCTCGAAGGGCCAAATAGCCTATTCCAGCACCTATTTTCTATACTTCTAGGTTTCTAGAACAAGCTTGGCCAGGTGAAGGACGGTGGTGGTGTATGGAGACTATGCAGGCTTCTTTCAAGAAAGAAGGAGGCAGGCTTCAGGCCATCCTGATGCATAGTGGCTGTATAGAGTAGTTGGCTATGACCAGAAAACTGGAAACTGTGGAACGTATACGAAGCATCAGACAAATCACAAATGTAAATTGGCAGAGATGGAACAAGGTGGAATGGGGCAGATTCAAGGGAGGAAGGAATAAGTTCAATGAGATAGAAACAGCGTGCAATGATTAGTCTGCCTGGGTAGTGCTGTTTGTGGATTTTCGGTAGTGGGTAGAAGTTGGATGTACAGGGTTGGAGTTTATGAGGTGGGAAACTGTTGGTGGGAGATCACCAGAGGAGACTGAGGTTTGTCACAGTCCTGGAAACTACAGCCTAATGTTCAATTGTGAGGATCATGACTCAGGGGGAAATAAGTGGGAAGTGTGTGAGAGTTGTCGCTTAGCCTCTGCCTCTATCAAGTACAATTAGGGATCTAATAATGACATAAACCTTGACACAATTTTATTTAAAGGAGTCAGAAATGCATCAAAACAAAACAGCATTATGAATCTGCAAACCAAGAACTTTATTGTGTGATTATAAAAATGAAAGTCTCTAGATACTGGAGGTCAACAGCAGAAAACGCCAGAGAATGCTATCCATTTTGATGGTATCTGTGGAGAAAGAAAAATAAGTTTGGATATTCCGATGGCCACATAGTCATTGCACCCTGCAGAATTCCAGATGCAACAGACTCTGTGGGAATTGAATGGATAACTGAAGATTCATTTGGGAAAATCCTGTGCATCTTGAACAGCTTAGGGTCAAAGAATTTGTTGTTCCGCTTCCGACAAGAAGGCCAGGCAGAAATTAGAGGGTAAATAGGATTAGAGATTAAAGTTGTGACGAGGGAAAAAAGACAAAGAGAGTGGTCACGGTGCAGAGCAAAACAACAAACCATTTGTCCTGATTAGGTGAAAAATAAACAAAGACTTTGAAGGTGGAGTCACGGGGAGACAGCGTAGTTAAGAAGGTGTTTGCTATACTTGCCTTTATTGGTCAGTGCCTTGAGTATAGGAGTTGGGAGGTCATGTTGCGGCTGTACAGGACATTGGTGAGACCACTTTTGGAATACAGCATTCAGTTCTGGTCTCCCTGCTATAGGAAGGATGTTGTTAAATTTGAAATTATTCGGAAAAGATTTACAAGGATGCTACCAGGGTTGGAGGCTTTGAGTTATATGGAGAGGCTGAATAGGCTGGAGCAATATTCCCTGGAGAATCAGAGACTGAGCGGTAACCTTATAGAGGTTAACTAAAAGCATGAGGGGCATGGATAGGGTGAATAGCCAAGGTCTTTTCCCCAGGGTAGGGGAGTCCAAAACTAGAGGGCATAGATTTAAGGTGAGACTGGAAAGATTTAAAAGGGATATAAGGGGCAACTTTTTCACGGAGAGGGTATTGTGTGTATAGAGAGAGCTGCCAGAGGTAGCCGTGGAGTCAGGTACAATTACAACATTTCAAAGGCATCTGAGTGGGTGTATGAATAGGAAGGATTTAGGGTGATATGGGACAAATGCTGGCAAATGGGGTTAGATTAATTTAGGATATCTGGTCGGCGTAGACGAGTTGGACCGAGGAGTCTGTTTCCATGCTGTACAGCTCTATGACTCTATTATTTTTGAGATCTGAAACAAAAACAGAAAATTCTAGAGAAACTTGACAGGCCTGGCAGCATCTGTGGAGAGAGAGAAACAGAAGAAACGCTTCAAATCCAGTGCCTCCTTGTCACTTCACCAAAGTTCTGACGAAGGGTCACTGGACCTAAAATGTTAACTCTGTTTCTCTCTCCACATTTGTTGCCAGACCTGTTGAGTTTCTTCAGCCCTGAATAAGTGTGCATAGTAAGATAAAGGTCACCTCAGACTGAAAGCAAAGATATGGTATAGACAACGGTGAAAGGAAAGCATCAAAATAGAGGGTAGTGTTCATGACCTGATATGATTAAAGTCAATGTTGAGTCCTGTATACAAGTATTCACTAAGAAATCTTCAATCTAGCAAGACAAAATGCATAATTCCTGAAGAAAAATCTATGCTTTGAGTTTTAAAACTGCGGATTTAAAGTGAAGTGCTTTAAATTGTCAGAATTATTTGACAATTCTTCTCTTTAAGGTGAAATATTCCATGGGCTTCATTGTTCTACCCTCAGCATAAGTCTCTACATCAGGAGCACAAATTTATAAAAATGACATTAAAATTCTCCTACCTAGGAAAGACAAGTCTCCTCTATAATTATGAAACAGAAGCATGTCTGACTGTAAATTTGAAAGCTTAACATAATATTGTTCTGGAATTACACCATAAAAACATTAGCAAGAGAACAAATGATAATTATAGGAAATTCTTATGTCTGTTATTTTAATGGAGGTGTTGCAATAAAATGCTATTCTGGTAATAGGAAAAATAATTTGTTAATTGTTTTATAGCATAATTTCCTCTCCTTTAGTCCAAGGAGTTCTTGTGTTGACATAATTTTAACAGCAATATTTTACCAGCATTGGAGATTGCAAAGTATCCAATGCAGCTGAGATTATTGAAATATTTTACCTTCAGATTATGATGAATGACAAATGATTCAACATTATAAGCTAATGTATGAATCCGGATGAAATTTGTCCATTATAGCTATTAATATTGAAGGGTTAAAAACAATTTTGTGTTCAATATCAATTTGAAGACAAAGAAAAATCAGTTTTTCTAATTTGACTTTCAAAATTAAATGATGACTTGAAGTTGTAACAGTAGAATCCAAGAGGACTGAAATCTTAAGAGTTGTGCACTAGTAAATCTAAGGAGGAATTCAGAAAATGCTTCATCTCAAGAAACTTGCAAGCATGAGGAACCAGTAAGTTGCAGTTGAGGCAAATAGTGTCAAAGTATTCCAAAGGGAAACAATATGAAGGAGAAAGGAGATAGTAGGAACTGCAGATGCTGGAGAATCCGAGACAACAAGGTGCAGGGCTGGATGAACACAGCAGGCCTCGGTGGTCGAGGACGCCCTCAACCGTGTCTCCCACATCTCCCGCACCTCATCCCTCACA
>NW_025978203.1:0-6613 GCF_021869965.1 Rhincodon typus | reverse complement strand
TCAGAGGAGCAGGAAAGTCGACGTTTTGGGTCGGGACCCTTCCTCAGAAAAAAGTCAACTTTCCTGTCTGGCCTGCTGTGTTCCTCCAGCTCCACACTGTGTTATCTCTGACTCCAGCATCGGCAGTTCTTTCTATCTCAAGGCCAGCATATGTTGCCCATCCCTAATCAACCTTGAACTGAGTGGCATGTTCAACTATTTCCAAAGACAGTTAAGAATCAATGACATTGCTGTGGGTCTGGAATCATGTGTAAGACAGACCAGGTCAGGATGGAAGATTTTCTTCCTCTAATGTTGTTAACAGCAATTAGCAGTAGCTGTCACAGATTTTATGAATTGAATGCAAATTCCATAAGCTGCTATAGTGGGGTTTGAACTACATATCCACAGAGTATCAACCTAGTCCTGTAGGTTTACAAAACTACTACACTGCCATTTCCCTCACAGGAGGTCATGGAGCAGCTCAGATTCCTTTCCTTCTCCAAAGGGGTTCAACCTGGCTTCCACTTGACACCTCTGAAATTGACAGAGTGCAGAAACTCATTACTTATGAGTTGCCAGCACAGTCCCACAACTTTGTTGCTACATAGAAAATGTTTGAAGCTGTTGCAGACCTATTCTGAAATAATTTTTAACTTAGCCCACCATAAGGAATTGAAACCATACCATTTGTCTTCAGTTCCAAAGAATCATTTCACCTAACCTCTTGTATTGCTCAGCTGTAATTCCTGTTATTGTGTATGACGTGTCTGTAAATTTAGATTTTCATTACTCCCCACAAAAAATTCAGGTGGAGAGGATTGATGCCAAACATAATATGCATGCATTGCTTTTTTTATTCACTGTTTGTCAAATATGAAAAAGAGTTACAGGATTGCACTTGCATGTACAAATGTATAAAAAGCCAATTGTATAAAACAATTCTGTTGGGCTCTGTGGATGCAACTAATGCAGCACCAGCCAGAAACAAATAGTGAACCTGATAGTAAGTCTGACTATTAGAATTGGGAAGTGAATAATAAATTCTGTGCAGATACAGAAACAAAAGCCATGCCAAGCAGAAGACGATCTTGCTGATGAAAGCTTTCATAGGTGTCAGTGGAGCACATCCGCTACTACAAAACGTTGGTTATTTGAAGCTGCAGGGCAGCCTTTCACCAAATGATTAATTTCACAAGCTGGAGACAGAGTTAATTATCGAAGCTGAACTGTGTAAAGCACAAGGGGGAAGCACTTGATGTTGAAAGCACTTCCCAGTTGGAATGAGGTGGGGGTGAAAAAAGCAAAGGGCTCGTCATCTGGGGCATGCCTGTGCACCTTTGTGACAGAACAGAATTAGGAAAATCTGGGGAGCCGTTTATCTTTCTGTCCTTTTGGACAGGATTGACAGATTAGAGTTGGAGACTTAGAAGAAAACATAATTTAGAAATAAAGGGAGAATGTTGGAGCAACATGGTTTGATGTGATGGGATCAAGGGTAAAGGTTATTTTTGTTCGTTCGTGGGCATCTGTGGCAGGGTCAGCATTTATGCTCATCCTTAATAGCTCTTGTGAATGTAGTGGGGAGCCACCTTTTAGAATTGGTCATAGAATCCCTACAGTGTGGAAACAGGCCCTTTGGCTCTACAAGTCCACACCGAACCTCAGAGCATCCCACCCAGACCCATCCCCCTATAACCCCCCTAATCTACACATCCCTGAACACTATGGGCAATTTAGCATGGCCAATCCACTTAGCCTGCACATCTTTGGACTGTGGGAGGAAACCGGAGCACCCAGAGGAAACCCACGCAGACACGGGGAGAATGTCTGTGTGGAGTTTGCATGGTTGGCCAAGGCTGGAATCAAACCCGGGTCCCTGGCGCTGTGAAGCAGCAGTGCTAATCACTGTGCCACCGTGCGTCATCTAGGTTAATCATGCATTAAGGGTCAGTTATCTCAGTCACGAGCTGTCAAAGCCAAGAATGCATCCATTTCTTCCAATCTTCCTACAAATTTAATGACACATCTCTCTGATAGTTTCCTGGATCATAATCCATCTCAGTGCTTGTGTCATGGAAGATCAACAGAAAGGTACTGCTCTCTACAGCAACAAGAACAAAACCATGCTCACAGTTTCGCAAACCTTGAGGGGGACGGAAGTTACAAAGCAATGCAATTTTTAAAGAAGCAAGGTGTATTGTTCAAGCAGGATAGAGCAATCCTTTATTTCTAGGAAAGGGAATGAATTGATTTATAAGCGAGGTTTGTTATTCCAGTGGGATGCATACCTAAAGTGTGCTCTGGGCAGCGCAATTCATTCAATATAAATTTAAAAGGGCCATACCAACATAAACATTGTAAATTCAGCGGAATTACAGGTCACAAAAGATATATATGAACTGCAGACTTACAGGCCGAGCCATTGTCCGATTCTCAGAGTTATTTGGAAATACAGGAACAGGAGTACATGCTGATGTTGGTGGTTGTAAATGCTCTTGAGGAAATTTTAAATCATTTGTCAATGCTGATTCGCTGCAGTGGATGTGGTGTAAGTACACCACTGTGCTGTTCAGTTTCAATATGTGAAGTTATTGGTTTTCTGATCTCAGTCTTGCTGCTATGGGATAAACTGGGGTGGGAATGTAGTAATAAAGGAGTGGATGAAGGAAAATCAGAGGACAAGCCTTCCTCTCATTACTCTTTCATGCTTGGAGCTGCATCAGTAGAAATTTCAAAGCAGTTTGATGGCCTGCTCCATTAGTTATAAGACGTATGTAGCTATGGAAACCAGGAAAATCAGTGAGAAAAGGAAGAATTAACAGTTGCTCAAGTATTTCAAATTTCTTTGATGAAAGAACTGTTAATTCTGCTTTTCAATGTTGAAATAAAAACCTTCTTTAATCATTGCTAACAAATTGCAAAGAAAATGACTTTCCTTGGCAGTGATCTTCTTGTCCAATTAAAAAACATTGTGACAATCATTCAGTCATAAAAGTGTTTAAGAAACAAGCAATCTTTTTACGGGGTGTCTTCAGTTTTGTAAAGATTTAGAACACAGTGCTTTCATATGATGCAAACACTTAATGTTTGCCTATTTAAGATGAAAGGCAGCTGAATGATAATGGCGTGTGTTATTATGTGCATAAATGTTACAGGAAAACAAAAAAATACATGCTGTCAGAAAAGCTATCCATACAAGTTTGAAAGACCTCAAAAAGTGATAATTTTCACAAAAATGACTGCTCCCATTAATCTCCAAGATGGCAGCAGAGCAGGAATCCTGAGCCAGAGCTCATCCGCTCATTCCATTTCTGTTCTTTTTTTCCTCTCTCTCTTTTGGTGTATTGTTTCTCGTTTCACCTCACATCCTCGGGTGGCATCAGTGACATCTAGGGTGAAAGCCAGCATGGACACCCAGCCTCAGTACGGATACGGACTCCCGGTCTCAGTGTGGATATGGACTCCCAGCCTCAGTGTGGATACGGACTCCCGGCCTCAGTGTGGATTTGACTCCCGGCCTCAGTGTGGATACGGACTCCCGGTCTCAGTGTGGATACGGACTCCCGGTCTCAGTGTGGATTTGACTCCCGGCGTGCTGGCCTCACGGTCTGGGTTGGACGGCCTGTTATTCTGAACTCTTATTTCTCTATTTTTTGAATTTGTTGCTGGACTTTCTATTTCTTTATTTTTATAAGCTTTTTTCTCTAAGAATTTATACTTAAGAATCTGTACCTAGATACCTTGGTACCTAAGATGGCACTGTAAATGATGACTTTAAACTTTTCACTCTACTCATGTGAGTTCATGTGACAATAAAGCTAATTCTAATTAGAATTAGATTTAGAATCATTAGAGTGAATAATTTAGCAATACTACAATTGATCTTTCCATACTTTATAACATGGAGTCAAGGATAACTGGCCAGATATCATGGTCAGTGGTAGTGCTATGGCACACATTGTTGATGTTGAAGGTCTCTGTGGTATGGATTTCTACTTTCCTGATACCAGTTTGAAGATGAGGACAATGCGAAGGGATCTTCATGCATTCAACAACAGCAGTACCATTAAGCTGAGTAAACAGCTATTCTCATTGAAGTATTCCCACAGACAGCAAGCTAGGAAATAAAATCAACTGAATTTTTCATGTTGAAATAAACATTTAAAAAGGGCAAAATAAATGATCGGGTTGGTGGTGCCAAAATAGAAGTTGAGACATTCTCTATAAATGTAATTATTAATGGACTTATTACAGATGCCGATTGAGTCAGCAAGTTGATTTGTCAGAACACAATGCAGGATAATATAAAGTAGCCGTTTGTAAGTACAAGAAATGTTTGTATGTTGGAAATTTAAAATTACAACCATTTGCATTTGTAAGTACGGATGTTTGTGAGTTGGATCTTTGTAAGTTGGATGATCAGAAATGGAGGATCCTCAGTACTTGAAAAATATGAGAGGCCAGATGTTAAAGAGTTGGACCATCTTTGGAGGCCTTTAAAAATGATAGGTGGTGCCCATAAGTGGATGCCTGGCTCCATTTCCAATTGATCCAATTGTTGCCAGCATGGGAAAAGGTGCAGATGTGAATCATACAGGTAGGAAAGCCAAACATAGTACTGCAGTCAAGCAGACCTCATTTTCACTGTTCCCAGAATTACAAATGGTGTTCAAAATTCTGAAAGATAGAAGACATAATGAGAATGTGCTTTCAGAGATAAACAGGTTGGCAACCAAAGGAGAAGGATTATAAAGTTCTTGACAAAACAACTGGAGATGAATGAAAGATATTTTTGTACGTAGCGAATGGTTCTGATCTTGATTGCATTGCTTGAAGGGCTGATTGAAGAAGTTTTTTTTAAAATTTGTATAGAGGATTTAGTTATCACTGACTGGGGCAGCATTTATTGCCCCTCTCCAATTGTCCTTCAGAAGGTGTTGGTGATCTGCCTTCTTGAACTGTTGCAGTCCTTGGAGAGTAGGCACACTCAACATAAGAGTTGCAAGCTTTTGGCCCAGTGACAGTGAACGATTTTGCAGGTGGTTTCCCATGTACCTGTTGCAATCACCTTCTAAATGGTTGAGGTTGTGGGTTTGTAAGGTGCTATTGAAAAAGTATGGGTGCATTGCTGTTGTACACTTTGTAGATGGTACATTTTGCTGCTGTGGTTGTGGTGAAGGAAGTGAATGTTGAAGGTGCTGGATGGGGGACCACTCGAGTGGACTGCATTGTCCTGGATGGTGTTAAGCTTCTTGAGTGCTGTTGCAGTTGCAATCATCCAGACAAAGGGATAATAGTCCATTATCCTCTTGTGCTCTGTAAAAATAAGACAGCCTCTGGGGAGACAGGAAGTGAGTCACTCACCTCGGAATTCAGACTGACCTGCTCGTGTACTCAGAATATCTACTTGGCTATTCCTGTTTGTTTTCTGGTCAGTGCTAACTCCCAGGATGTTACAGTGGGAGATTCAGCAAGGGTAATGCTATTGAATATCAAGGGACAATGGTTAGATTCTCTCCTGTTTGAGGTGATCATTGCCTGGCATTTGTCTGGCATAAATTTTACTTGTCATTTATCAGCCCAAACCGGAATGTTGTTTGGGTCTTGCTGCACGTGGACATGGATTGCTACAGTATATGCAGGGTTGCGAATGGTGCTGAACATTGTACAATCATCAGTGAACATCCCCATCTCTGACCTATATGATGGAGGGAGGTCACTGATAAAGCAGCTGGAGATAGTTGGCCAAGGACACTATCTTGAGGAACTCCTGCAGTGATATTCTGGAGCTGAGATAACTACCTCCAACAACCACAAGCATCTTTTTATAAGCAAGGTTTGAGTCCAACCGGTGGAAAGTTTTCTCCCTGATTCCCATTGACCACCATTTTGCTGGGGCTCCTTGGTGCCATACTTAGTCACATGCTGCTTGATGTCAGCTGTTTTGTCCATTATTGAACCGTGGCTGTAATGGACAAAAACAGAAGTTGCTGGTAAAGCTCAGCAGGCCTGGCAGCATTTGTAAAGAAAAATCACAGTTAACGTTTCGGGTCCGGTGACCCTTCCTCAGAGCCTTCCATTCGGAGGAAGGGTCACCAGACCAGATAGCTGTAATGAGATCAGGAGCTGAGTTGCCTTGTAGAACCCACACTGAGTAAGCAGTAAGTAGATTATTGCTGAGCAAATGCTGCTTGATAGTACTGGTAAAGACCCCTTGCATCATTTTGCTTACTTCCAAGTATCATGTAATGGCTATCCCTAATAAGAAAGAAGCTAATCACCTCCCCTTGATATCCAGTAGTGTAACAATCCTAAATTCCTGTGGATCACTATTGAGCAGAAACTCAACAGGACCTGCCACAAAATTACCATGGTCACAAGAACTGATTAGCGTCCGCAGTGAGCAACTGACCTCCTGTCTTGCTAATACTTTGCATTATTTATAAGGCACAAGTCAGGAATGTGATGGAACATGAGGGGAGTTTTCCTCTTGTTTTGGACAGGACTTAGTCCTCATTCAGCACCACTGAAAACAGATTAATTGATCATTTGTGACAACAAGGTGCAGAGCTGGATGAACACAGCAGGCCAAGCAGCATCATAGGAGCAGAAAGGCTGACGTGTCGGGCCT
>NW_025978202.1:0-6613 GCF_021869965.1 Rhincodon typus | reverse complement strand
AAGGCAGGCATTAAGGGCAGGAAATAGGCCAGCTACGCTGGAAGCAAACTCATGCAAATAAGACACTGGGGTTTTGGGAGAAGGTGTGTAATCAAAATGCAGGAAGAGGAATGTGATTCTTTCAAAAATGGATTGCATTATGGATTATAATTGTTCGCTCGCAATTGATTGTATCCTGTGATTAATGGCTGGAGATACAGGTGTCCTGCAGCATGAGATGAGTGGCAATGGAAATGGTCATCCTATTTGGCACCTCAGATTTATTTCCTGAAGGACTGCAGGCTATCATACCAGACAAAGGAAAATACTGTGCACCCTCCCAAAGAGCTCAGAAATAGATACTAATGACTGTACACTTTACTGAACTTGGCAACATAAGATTCTCAAATACTACAACAGATCAGGTAGATAATAAAGCACAACATAAAGTGCTACTTGGTAAACTATTCCATATAACAGCTGGATGACACTTCAGTAATATGAGTCCCTGAGTGATTTCAACCTGGAGGAGAAGTAAACTGAGCTAAAGATTAGGCTTCTTTATCTTCTCATTATGGGTATTCAGTTTTGTGTTTGTGCTGTGTATTAGTCAAGGACTGTTTATAAAAGTCAACTTCACTCCATCTGGAACTCAGCTCAAATTGTAGAAATCCCTGACGCTTTCTTCAAATTTTTTTTTTGTCTCCTTTAGACCAGTCTGTCTGTACAGTCAGTGTTACTGTGCAGGAAATGTGTAAATCCAATCCAGACACTGCCTTGGAAACCCATCTACGTGGGTCGTGGGGGTGAGGTATAACAAGGGGGTTGCAGATGGACGCAGCCTCATTGCCACAGTGTTCCTGAAGTACTGCATGCCTTTTCTGCAAGTCCCTTCCTCAAGCCCCACTGTACAAAGCTCAACCTCCCTGGCTGATGAATACTCCACCTGGACCTTTTTTTTATCTCTTGCTCCATTTCTCCTAATTTGTTAGTTTCTCCCACCTCAAACCCACTCCCTTTGTTTCCCAAGGGTGCCTTTTCCTGTCAGGCTTCAGTTTCCTGGGTCACAGCTTCCTTTCTGCTATATCCTCAATCGCAACTCGTTGTGTGTGAGCTGAAACAGTAGAGGATTGAATAACTGCAATTTTCACTTCCCAGTCAGGAATGCACCAAAGCTGCAGCCTTTAAGCAAACAACCAATTCAACAGATGCCTCCAGGCTTTCAAAGATTACACAAGTGACACTTGTGAAATTAATGCGTTCATTTTTGCAAGTAATAACACAGTCAGTCACTCAACATAATCAAGCGAAATGCCAGAATGAGGGTTTAGTTTCATTCCTGCCAAGAATAAGTATAATAACCTATAAAGCAATTGTTAAATGTCTAAAGAAAAGAACACTTAAAACATCACATAAGGAAAATGGTGGAAAGAGGGATTTTTTGCCAAGAAAGTCACCAGAACTGTGGGAGGAACTGGCCCTTTCTGGGCTTCAGTCTGTGATCAAAAAGCTTTGCGCAGAACTGTTTTATACAACGCCTCTAACACTGGTGGGGGTTTGGGGGGGTGTGTTTGTCAGATGTGAGGAGGTCTACAAGCTGAAGAGAAATGTCGAGGCATTAGCTCAGTGTAATGGTTCGGGAAAAACCCAACCAGTGGTACAGGAGGGGCAGAGAGCTTGATGACCATGCAAAGAATAGCTCTAAAAAAAAATTCTAGGCTGTTTATCCATATGCATGAAGCATTCATAACAAGATGGCAAATTTTCACAGCACAAATAGGGATTGATACAATTGCCAGCACAAAGACATGGTTGCAAAGTGACCAAAGTTGGCAAATAAATAGTTCAGGGTACTTGCGATGATACTATGACTTTAAGAGATGTATTTTGTCCTTTTTTTGTGAAAAAAGGTTGAAACAGAGGTACCGAACAGTCTGCTCTAAAAGCAATAAAGTAAACAGCTTGTGAGGCCTTGGGATGACACAGTGTGGAGCTGTAGGAACACAGCAGGCCAGGCAGCATCAGAGGAGCAGGAAAGTTGACGTTTCAAAAGAACGGGGGGGGGGAGGGGGGGCTGTAAAAAAATTAGGGGGGGGGGGGGGGGGGCGGGGATGGGGATAGGTGAGAGCAGGTAGGCAGTGGTGGGGATTGGTCAGTGAGGTGGAGGGGGCTGATAGGTGGGAGAGAAGATGGACGGGTTGTGTCAGGTCAAGGAGGCGGGGATGAGAGGGAGGGTTGGTCATGGGATGAGGCCGGGGCTGGGGAGATTTGAAACTAGTGAAGTCCACATTGAGACCATTGGGCAGTATGATCCCAAGGTGGAATATGAGGCACTGTTCCTCCAGTTTCCGGATAGCGTCGTTGTGACACTGGAGGAGGCCCAGGATGGACATGTCACCCAGGGAGTGGGAGTGGGAGGGGGAGTTGAAGTGGTTCGTGACTGGGAGGTGTTGTTTGTCGTGAACCGAGCATAGGTGTTCTGCAAAGCGGTCTCCGAGCCTCCGCTTGTATTCCCTGATGTAGACGAGGCCACATCTGGAACAGCGGATACAGTATACCACATTAGCAGATGTGCAGGTGAACATCTGTTTAATGTGGAAGGTCTTCTTAGGGCCTGGGATGGGGGTGAGGGAGGAGGTGTAGGGGCAGGTGTAGCACTTCCTGCGGTTGCAGGGAAAAGTGCCGAGGGTGGTGGGGAGTGTGGAGTGGACGAGGGAGTCGCGGAGAGAGCGGTTCCTATGAAAGGCAGATCGGGGTGGGGAGGAAAATATATCCTTGGTAGTGGGGTCAGATTGCAGGTGGTGGAAGTGGCGGAGAATGATGCATTGAATCTGGAGGTTGGTGGGGTGATACGTGAGGACAAAGGGAATTCTGTCTTTGTTTTTGTTGCAGGGAGGGGATGTGAGGGCAGACGTGCAGGAAACGCGAGAGATGCGGTCGAGAACATTTTCGACCACTGAAGGGGGGATATTGCAGTCCTTGAAATAAGAGGACATCTGGGATGTTCAGGAGTGGAACACCCCATCTAGGGAGCAGATGCGGCGGAGGCGGAGGAATTGGGAGTAGGGGATCACATTCTTGCAGGCAGGTGGGTGAGAGGAGGTATATTCTAGGTAGCTGTGAGATTCGGTGGGCTTGAAATAGAAATCAGTTTCCAGGTGGTTGCCAGAGATGGAGACAGAGAGGTCCAGGAAGAAGAGAGAGGTATCAGAGATGGTCCAGGTGAACTTGAAGTTGGGATGAAAGGGTTAGTGAAGGCCTTGGGTCTTCTTTTAGAAGTTGGAACAATAGAAGCAGCCTGAATGGGTGGGGTCAAGCTCCCACAGAACCAGGATTTTTTTTAGCTTCAGCATTCGATAGCAGTTGCTGGGATCTTGAAGCTGGATGTGGAAGTTCTTATTCGTCTCTCTGTTACAGCTAAAAGCTGGGGTTCTCTTCCTGCTGCTAGAGTTGTATGCGAGACAATCTATTTTACTGAATTTGCCTTTACCAAGGGTGTGTTTATGGGATGTTACTATATTGGAACAGTTCATTTGTAGTTAATATCTAAAATTTTGTTAAGCATTCTGATAGAGTTACAGTAAAGCCAATTCTTTTCTTTAGTTTTTATTTTGACTGTATTTTAACTATAGCATATGAGTAAAGTGTGTTTTGTTTCAAGCCTGATAGTTTGACCCAGAAGCGAATTACATCTGGAACACAATGCCTTCCAGTTACCTTTAAAATCAGAAAAAGTTAGGGTCTAGACTGTCTTCTTAGTATACATTGAAGAGGTTTGGTCTGGTCTATAACAGTATGCGATATTTCAAAATGGCAGAAAAAAACGGAAAAATGTGGGTGTGGCCTTGATGCAAAAGGATGCCATAAGGCCAATAGTGCAAGAATTGTCAGAAGATCAGGTAGTTGAATCATTATGGGGAGAGATGAAGAATATCATGGGTCAGAAAACACTTGTGGGCACAATTTCTTGGCTCCCTGACACTAATGACACTGTCAGAGAGTGCATTAAGCAAGAAATTTAAGATGGCGGCAGAGTAGGCAGCGTCCGGGCTCTTGAGCCCAGGGCTCATCCATTCTGCCCGCTTTTCCTTTTATTTCTTCTTTTCTCATCTTTTTGTCCCGTTCTTTTTAGCTTGTTAGTTCTGTTTTTGACTTACTTTCCAGACCTAGCTCAGCCGTAGAGGTAGCAGCGACGCCCACCTCATGGGTGAGGGTGGCAAGAGCACAAAATGTACTCTGGGTGGGAGGTTTCAATGTCCACTTCTAAGCATGACTTGGCAACGGCACTATTGATTAAACTGGGAGAGTCTTAAAGGGCATCGCTGCTAGACTGGTTCTGGAGCAAGTGGTGAGGGGACTAACATGAAGGAAAAACATGTTTGACCTCATCCTCACCCATTTTCCTGCTGCACATGTATCTGCCCATGAGACTATTGGTAAGAGTGACCACCAGATGGTCTTGTGCAGACAAAGTCCTGCCTTCACAGTGAGAATACCCTTCATCGTGTTGTACGGCACTATCACCTGTTAAATGGGACATCCCATCCATGAGGCACTGTGGGCAGCAAAATTGTAATCCAATGCAATCACAAGCCTCATGGCATGGCGCATGCCCACTCCATCATTACCATCAAGCCAAGGGATCAACCCTGTTTCAATGGAGAGTGCAGGAGGGTATGCCAAGAGCAGCACAAGGCATATCTAAAAATGAGATGTCAACCTGGTGAAGTTACAAAACAGGATGGCTTGCATGCCAAACAGCATAAATAGCAAGTGATAGACAAGAGTTAATTGATTCCACAATCAATGGATCAGATCTAAGTTGTGCCATATCCAGTCGTGAATAGTGGTGGACAATTAAATAACTCAGTGGAGAAGGAATCTCCACAAATATCCCCATCCTTAATGATGGGGGAGCCCAGCACGTCAGTGCAAAAGGTAAGGCTGAGGCTTTCGCAGCAATCTTCAGACAGAAGCATTGAGTGGTTGATCCATCTCGGCCTCCTCCAGAGGTCTCCAGCATCAAAGATGCCAATCCCTGAGGCATTGTATATTGGCAAGACCATGCAGACGGTGTGACAACGGATGAATGGACAACAATTGTCAGACAGGAATGTTCTCTCCCAATCGGGGAACACTTCAGCGGTCGAGGACATTCAGCATCTGATCTTCAGGTAAGTGATCTCCAAGGCGGTCTTCGAGATACACAAAAACACAAAATCTCCGAGCAAAAACTGATAGCCAAGTTCCGTACCCATGAAGACAGCCTCAACCGTGATATTGTGTTCATGTTGCGCTACATGTAAGTGCACCACACTGTATCTGTATCTGTAAAATCTTCCTTAGTGTCCTGTTTTGAGACCATCACCTTGACAAATTGTTATGATCTCTCTACCTTAATTAGTTTGTACAGTTTTGGATTATATATTACTTTGGTTAGCCCCTCGGAATGTGAATCTTATACCTATCATGTTATTCCATGATGTGGAGGTGTCAATGTTGGGCTGGGGTGGAGAAAGTCAGAAGTCACATGACAGCAGATTATAGCCCAACAGCTTTATTTGAAATCACTTAAGCTTTCGCAGCGCTGCTCCTTTGTAACCTGGAGTTGTGTGACTTCTGACTATTTTATTCTAGCCATCTGGTTTGTCTCCAGCACCACCTTGTCTTTAATTCTTTTGTAATTATCTCTCTGCCTCATTTAATCGGATTATAGGTCATCCCTTCGCTTGATATTCAGCTGTTGACACTTTACTCACACTGTCCGACACTTTTGATCACCTGCAGAGACTTATTATTCCACACTCCACTCACACCATTTGTATGATGTTTTGGTCTCTCTGCCCTTGATCTCTCTACCTATAAATTCTTTGCTTGTGTGCTTCCTCTCACTTCACCTGACAAAGGGGCTGAAAGCTTATAATTTCAAATAAACCTGTTGGACTTTAACCTGGTGTTGTATGACTTCTGACCTTGTCCACCCCAGTCCAACACCAGCACCTCCACTTCATAAAAGAAATAAGAACGAGAGGGCACAGATTTAAAATGATGTGCAAATGAAGCAAGGGCGATGTGAGTTAAAAAAAAAACTTTTTCACCCATTAAATAAGATATGGAGTGCACTGCGTGGAACTGTGGTGGAGGCAGGTTCATTGAGGCATTCACAAAGATATTGGATTGGTTTTTGGGAACCAATGGTGTGCTGGGACATGGGGAAACAACAGGAGACTGTCACTGTACAACAGAGCCAGACGAAATACTAGAGCCAGTGCAGATGTGATGGGCTAAATGGTCACCTTCTGCACCATAATAATTCTGTGATTCTGACTTGTCTGGTGCTAACATCACTTGTTTATTTCCCCATAACAACTGAAGCCACCCCCAGATCGTAATAGATGGTATGTCAACAAGGAATAGGTGAATGTGCAGATGTTCCTGGAGGAAAACAGGCTGAGGAAAACAAAAAGGGAAGATGTATGATAGAGAGAGAGATCGTAGGAACTGCTGATGCTGGAGAATCTGAGATAACAAGGTGTAGAGCTGGATGAACACAGCAGGCCAAGCAGCATCAGAGGAGCAGGAAAGCTGACGTTTCTGAAGAAGGGTCCCGACCCGAAATGTCAGCTTTCCTGCT
>NW_025978201.1:0-6613 GCF_021869965.1 Rhincodon typus | reverse complement strand
CTACTCCCACATCCAGTCCTGAAGAAGGGTAATACCCGAAACATTGACTGCTCCTTTCCTCCAGATGCTGCCTGGCCTGCTGTGTTCTTCCAGCCTCCTGTTTGTCTACCATTTGTTTTTGATTCCCTTCCTTATGCCTCCCATTATCTGATCCCATTTAACTATCCTAGGTTATTCATTTATTTGAATGTATCTGTGTGTGTGTCCTCCTTCACATCTCCTCGTTCTTTTTAACAAGATGACTATTAGTAACATCTTTCAATCTTGACAAAGGGTCAGGACACACAAACAGATACTGCTGAGCATTTTTGGTCATTTCTATTTATATCCACCCAAAACATTTCCTTCTGTATCCCATCAAATGCCAATTGCACCAACTTATCACTCCTGTGGTGACTGAACAATGATGATTCCTGGCCCCTGTGTTTATCATTTAAATTAATGTTTAAATCATTTTGATTAATTAGCTTAAATTTAAATAATTCTAAATGTTCATCCTCTTGATAAAATCTCTTTAATATACCACCTCCTCCAACTCTGGTCTCTTGCAGACCTCCTCTCCCCACCTAAATCTGTCCTTCATCCCCAGTCAGTAGCCATGCCTTCAGCTAACTGGCTCTGAATTGTAAAATAAAACAAAGAACTGTGGATGCTGGAAATTTGAAACAAAAATAGAAATTGCTGGAGAAACTCGGCAGGTAAACTGAAGACGGGTTACTGGACTTGAAATCTTAACTCTGCTTTTTCGCCACAGATGCTGTCAGACCTGCTGAGTTTCTGCAGCAATTTCTATTTTGGCTCTGAGCGGTCTTCTTTGAACCTCTTTACCTCATTCTTTTCCTTTTAAGGGACTCCTTATAGCTTATGTCTTTTCCAACTTTCAAGTTACCCCTTCTTGGACTCAGGATTTACTTTGATTACACTTCTGTAAAGTGGCTGGAACTTATCTTTTTATTCATTTATTTATTTTTATCCATATAAATGCAAGCTGTTGTTGCAAGTTAAGGCGATGTTGGATATTGGGGAACTAACAAGAGATTGAAAACAAGTCAATGCAGTACTAACTTCAAAGAGGTGACAAAACTGACTTAGACAACTACAAAACTATTCCATGTAATACAATACAATCAATTATTAGTGGCTCCACCATGAATTTAGCTGGTGACAGGCTTTGGAAAGTTAGGCATATATATGCAAGCGTTTACCTACATAATATTCAAATTGTGCTAATTACTCTTGAGAGGGTATATTGTTATAAAATATATGTAAAGCAACAATAGAGACCTGTACATTCAATATTGTTCTGTTTTGATGGATACAGCTTAGGGATAAACTGTTCTAAAAAAAATTCTATTAGGCCTGTGATTTGGAAACTTTTGTTTCAAAAGGAAATGTTTATTTTGGCAAGAAAGCTCTTTGTATGAAAAATTGGCTTCACAGTTTCATAAATTATTGCAAAATTCTGCAACTTTTCCATTCACTGACAGTTGCCTTATTGTCCCCTGCATCCCCCACCACCACCACCCTCCCCCCCCACCCCCAACATCTTAAACTTATTTGTTAGTAAGGTCTGGGTAGTCTCACCTGTGACCCCAAGAAGGCCTCTGTGATCTATAAACCTGACCACTCAACACCTATATCAGCAGCTAATTAGCCTCCTAAACCTCCATTTTAAAAGAAAGGGACCACATGCTCATTCAGAGCCAGAAGAGCATTGGTCCATACATGCCTAAAGACAAAAAGTGAACATGTAGCATCCAAGCCTAAATCAGCCATTGGGTCCCTTTTCATGATAAAAGGCCTAATACTTGGTTGTTCCTCACTACAATATTAGTTTGCTGTTGGATAGTTTGCTGAACTCTCAAATACCAGGTCAACATCCAACATAATGGGTGTTTCTTACAGGGACCAGCAAAACAAGGTGCAATATGGACCTCATCATTCAGGTCTATGGCTTGTGTCCTATGATGCCTAGATGCTCCAGAATATCTAGGCCCTATCTTAAAATCTGTGCAATGAGATTTTTTCCCTCAATAATAGGAGTAGGGCTTTGCCCCAACCTCTGTTGAGAAGATATCTGCTCCTCTTCCTCCCTCTGTTCATGCTCCTACACAACACAATCAGTGACACAGGATTTATTTTTCCCCCTGCTATCAATTTAAACTTTTTTCAATTGGATATATCTAAGCTGATGAATAGGTAACATAAACTCACTGGCAGAATTGTAAGTGTATTGTTATTTCTATGGAGTTGGAGTTTTGATGGTCCTGGGAAGACAGAGCTAGAAAAAGAAACCTGAAGAAATCCTGAATTAAAATGAATAATACAGAGACAACAAGAAAGCTTGAATGGTCCTACTAATGCTCCATGGTTAAGCATTTTATGCAGTTCCAGTGCTTCTGAAGGGTTATGCAACAGCTCTTCAGAAACGGTGTTAAATTGCACTGATTTGGAAACAACCTTGGGCTAATAACTGCTTGCTGGTATTTGGTTCTCAATTTCTTGCCATCTCCAAGATATGGTGCTGTTAAATAGAGAAGGTGGTAAGGTCCATCATGGTCCATAGGAGCAGTGTCCTATCACCATGGATCCAATGCATCCTGGGAATTACCAGCACTGAACATGCCTCTTGTCATAGGAATAGGCTGAGAAAATATTTAGACAAACAATGACAGAAAACAAAGGGAAATGGTACATGGCGTTTCTTAATTTAAATCTTAAATAAAGACACGCTTAATTTTGCTCATATTCAGGTGGTTTCAGGAGAGCAAGTGATTCTTATAGAGTTGCTGGGTTCCACTGTGCAATGTGCAGACCTTCAGTGCAAATGCAATGTAAAGCTAACTGTGTTCACGTCACAGAAAGTCAGTTTCATAAGACCAGAAGTCCAGAAGTAGACCATTCAGCTCACTGGGATTCAATGAGATCATGACTGATCTGATAGCCATCAACTCTATTTTCCTGCCTTTTCCTATAACCTTTGATTCCCTCACTAATTTAAAAAAAGTCTATCTCAGCCTTGAGTATACTTATTCTTTTTACTTTAAAGTATGCTTTATTCATAAAAATCACCTATAAGTATGAAGGTTCTAACTCAATTCTGTACAGTCTTTGCAGCGAAAAGAAAACAAACAAAACATTGGAATTTTGGCATTTCTCAGAGCTTCCATGCAGTTGCAAAAACAAAGGCATTTTCTACTTATACAGAAAACTATTTATGTTCGTTTTGAGGCATCAAGAGTGTCTGACAATTGAACAGATTCTCATTGTACTTTGGCAGAAAGACTTTAGACGGTGGTCTTTCCCCGCTGTGCCTGGGCAGCAGCTGCCTCAAGCTGCTTTATGCCCCCCAGCATGTAGACCTAGACCTTGGAATGTGACAGTCTGCAACACTCGGTCGAGGTAAACTCTTTACGCTGAAAGACCAACACATTTTAGGCAGACCAAAGAATGTCTTTCACCAAATTAATAGTCTTTCAGGTGGTCACTGTTGATCTCGGCATCTGTCCCAGGCAAAATCCATAAAGCACAAAATCTTGTGTCACCGAGCAACTTGGGACTAACCTCGATAAAAAAACACTACATTTCTCTCCAGACATTCTTTGCAATGGAACATTCCAGAAGCAGACGAGTGACAGTCTCTTCACTGGCGCAGCCACTTTGAGGGCAGTGCACAGTGGCGGAGAGAGTCTGGCCATACATAAGAATCTCACAGGTTCTCACTGCCAATCAAGGTACGTCTTGCTGCTTGTTGGAAAGTTCTGGTGATGAGGCATTCTGTCAAAGAACCATGAGAAAGGATCCAGCCTCCCCTTTTCCCACAGGGTGTTGAGGTGGCTACGTGCTAACCACTGCTGATGGACTTGTGATCAAAGGTTTTTTTCTTTTTAAAGTTTTCCATGAAGGGAGAGTGATACAGAACAGTCCAATGACTAGGAGACCAGCAACAACAAGGCCAAGTCCATCCTTTGCAATACTGGAGACAGGTAGAACTTCAGTACATATTGGTTCTTAGTGTTTGCTTACTGAGGGTCTATGCACAGCTTGGTGCAGTTACACATGAAGGTAGCCATCAGGATGAGGGTGGAATTGGGTACGTTCTTTCTCCCTCCCCTTATCCCGGATGAATCAGCCTCAACAGTCCTTAGTGGCAAAGAACTGCACAGAATTTTTAGTTTCTGAGAGATGAATTCCTCCTCATTTCTGTCTTAAATATGCGACCCTTTATTTTGAGATTAAGCCCTCCTGTCCTCAAGTCTCACAGAAGGGAAAACAATCTTTCAATAGTTACTCTGTCAAGTCACATAAGAATCTTTTGCTTTTCCCTCAACAGAATTGAACGTCCATGTATCCAAATTTTCACAGGCTGACAATTCCATTTGCTCAGGGACCCACTGCTTTTTTCCCACTCTGGAGGGCAACAAGTTGAGGGGCCACTTTGCTACTGTCTCTGATAGCACACATATTATAGAATCTCCTTTGTTAATACATTTTTGGTGACAATTTGCCTCAGTATGGCAGATTTCAAAGTGTACATATTCCTTATCAAAGTCCATTGGATTAAATGTACATTCCAAATGGTAATAAAACAGGAATCAAAGAACCTTTGGAATTACTGAAAGCTGGTTCCTTGATACCTACTGCACTGCCATACAGTGGGAGCCACTAATCATGCAATATTTTTGCAACCTATACAGCTCCAAATTCAGCCAAGATGCGATTACTAAATTACAGTGTGAACAGTTTAATATGTTTCTGAATCCTGAGGCATCGCGTTTACAACATGCAACTTTGCCATTGTCTGGCAAGACGTCAACCACAATTTGAGGCCCAGATGGGGTTCCCAAGTCTGCAGCACGGATTGCATTGTGCAAGAAAGGAATGATCGAAGTTAGGTTATCACTACATATTCTGGGTCAATCTCTGAGAAGACACTTGCACTTTTCAAGTTTTAGTTGGACATAGATTCTGTTTACACTGATCCAGATTGCAACAATAAATCTAATAAAGGCAGAAAACTGAATGAATGCCCATTTTGAAATCATCATGTTTCCCAGCTTGATTACTGGATTGCATTTTACTGTGATCAGTCTGACAACTTACAAAATGCAGTCAACTTTTGACTTGTCATTTCTGTCCTTACTAGCCCAAACAAAGTTGTTAGTTCTTTTTTCCCACTCTATATGCTGTTTGCTGCTATGTTGTACAAATATCACAGAACAGATTTCAGAAGTAATTTCCCTGTGATGGAACCATAAAAAGCTCTCTGTTTATATCATCTAACTGGTAGCAGGAAAGATGGTGGACAGGCATGCGTAGGGTTGAGGAGCCAAAATTCCTCTTGTTAAAATTCCGTCAGTCTCTGACCAGCAAGGCAACAGCAGAAAATTCAGAAAATGGTTGTGGTTTGATTGGGTCATGAGTTTCATCATTGAAGCAGAAGCAATATCTGCCCCCTTTTAGGCAGCAAAAGGTTACAACCTGGGAGTTCTGACACTTTTACTTCAGGTGGGACCTGAACATTCATTGGAAGGCAATGTACTCAGTGGCATAAGAAGCATACTGGCCTCTGTATGGGAGTGGACACCAACAATGTGAATTGGACCCCTGTTTTTGGCAGAGGGTGACCTTTTCATTAATATAGGGAACTGAGAAATGCATCAGAGATAGAAGGAACTGCAGATGCTGGAGAATCTGAGACAACAAGGTGCAGAGCTGGATGAACACAGCAGGCCAAGCAGCATCATAGGAGCAGAAAGGCTGACGTTTCGGGCCGAGGCCCTTCATCAGAAATGGGGGAGGGGAAGGGGGTTCTGAAATAAATAGGAAGAGAGGGGGAGGCGGATAGAAGATGGAGATAGGAGAGGATAGGTGGAGAGGAAACAGACAGGTCGAAGAGGCGGGGATGGAGCCAGTAGAGGTGAGTGTAGGTGGGGAGGTAGGGAGGAGATAGGTCAGTCCAGGGAGGACGGACAGGTCAAGGGGGCGGGATGAGGTTAGTAGGTAGGAGATGGGGGTGCGGCTTGAGGTGGGAGGAGGGGATAGGTGGGAGGAAGAACAGGTTAGGGAGGAGGGGATGAGTTGGACTGGTTTTGGGATGCGGTAGGGGGAGGGGAGATTTTGAAGCTTGTGAAATCAACATTGATACCATTGGGTTGCAGGGTTCCCAAGCGGAATATGAGTTGCTGTTCCTTCAACCTTTGGGTGGCATCGTTGTGGCACTGCAGGAGGCCCAGGATGGACATGTCATCTGAGGAATGGGAGGGGGAGTTGAAATGGTTCGTGACTGGGAGGTGCAGTTGTTTATTGCGAACCAAGCGTAGGTGTTCTGCAAAGCGGTCCCCGAGCCTCCGCTTGGTTTCCCCGATGTAGAGGAGGCCACAACGGGTACAGCGGATGCAGTATACCACATTGGCAGATGTGCAGGTGAACATCTGCTTGATGTGGAAAGTCTTCTTGGGCCCTGGGATGGGGGTGAGGGAGGAGGTACGGGGGCAGGTGTAGCACTTCCTGCGGTTGCAGGGAAAAGTGCCGGGTGTGATGGGGCTGGAGGGATGTGTGGAGCAGACAAGGGAGTCACGGAGAGAGTGGTCCCTCCGGAAAGCAGATAAGG
>NW_025978200.1:0-6614 GCF_021869965.1 Rhincodon typus | reverse complement strand
AGCTTTCCTGCTCCTCTATGCTGCCTGACCTGCTGTGTTCCTCCAGCTCCACACTGTGTTATCTCAGACTCCAGCATCGGCAGTTCTTACTATCTCTCTTGATACAGACTAAATTCTGCTGATGAGTCAAGGACCCAACACTAGCTTAAACTCGAGCTCCCAGGTTGCATCATGAAGTTGATAGGTAATTGGCCAGGTAATATACAATGCATGGGGAAAGAAATGATGTGGAGGTGCCAGTGGTGGACTGGCGTGGACAAAGTCAAAAATCACATGACACCGGGTTATAAATACAAATAAATAAAATACAAGCTTTCGGGGAAGGAGTGAGGCTCTGAAAGCTTGTGTCTTCAAATAAGCCTGTTGGACTATAACCCGGTGTTGTTTGATTTTTGTCCTGGAGAAAAAAAAACAAACATTCACATGTTGTCTTAGTGGGCAGTGGACATCATTAGCAACTTCAATAGCAAAGGCAGCAGAAAGGAGAAGCAAAAACAGAAATTACAGGAGAAACTCAGTTGGTCTAGCAGCATCTATGGAGAGAAAGCAGAGTTAACATTTCAAGATCAGTGAGCCTTCTCCAGTTCTGAAGAAGGGTCACTGGACTCGGAATGTTAATTCTGATTTCTCTCCACAGATCACATCCGTGGAGGGCGATAGCCTAGTGGTATTATCTCTGGACTGTTAATCCAGAGACCCAGGTAATGTTCTGGGGACCTGGGTTTGAATACTGCCACGGCAGATGGTGGAATTTGAATTTAATAACGATCTGGAAAGAAGAGTCGTGATGATGATCGTGAATCCATTGCCAAGTGTTCGGGAAAACCGATCTCATTCGCAAATGTCCCTTACAGAAGGAAATCGGCCATCCTTATCTGGTCTGGCCTACATGTGACTCCAGACCCAGAGCAATGTGGTTGACTCTCAACTGTCATCTGGGATGGATAATAAATGCTAGTCCAGCCAGTGACAACCACATCCGTGGATAAATTTTTAAAAAAGCTCCCAGGCCTGCTGAGTTTCTCCTGTAAACTTCTGTTTCTGCTTGCTTCAGATCTCCAACAACTGCAGTTGTTTGTTTTAATACAGCAGAGGGGATAATATGACAAATGCTTAGATCTGGTAATACACTACTTTCCTGACTTAAAAAAAAAACTGCTTGTATATTAACATGTAAAATGGTATAAAATGGTCTCAAAAATACAATGCAAGGAAAATACCTGGTATTGTTTGTGCAAGTTGATAGTTTGCATTGCTCATTTTTACAGTAATCACAATCAAAATATGGCAAATACTTCAAGTAATTTACAAGCAAATAAGTAGACTTGTTCCCCTCAACACCAATGTTTCAAAGAAATCATTTGACAAGGGATAATAAAATGAACTTTTTTTATATAAGCTGTCTGGCTTCTTTTTATTTGTCTGAATTGTTCCAGCAAGATGGCAGCAGAGTAAAACACTGCTGCCGGGTCTCCTCTGCTCCACCTGTTCCTTTTCTTTCTTTTTTTTCCTCTTTCTTTCCTTTTCTCTCCCCTTTACCCTGGAGACGAATCCTGGAGCAACAGCAGGTGCAGGCCATGACCCTCCAGAATAACGCACGGGGAGTAAGGCCCGGGTGGAGGCCAATGCAGGGTAGTAGTCCTGGAACTAACCTTGAAGCAGCTGAGTGCCAGTATGGAGCTAACTGGAGGCTTGGAGTGGAGCAGGGATGGCTGTTGGACTGGGGTCTGGCGCAGGCGATTAGACCACGTGCAGAGTCTCTGTGCTGAACTGTTTATTTGATTTTTGTTTTACCTGACTGCAGTGTCAATCCTTTAACAATGTCTTATTTCTAACTTATTGTTTTAAACTCTGTAAAGTAATACATTTACATTTTATTCCTCTTTTCTATCCAAGATTTGTACCAAGGTGCTTGTATCTATGGTGGTGTCATAAGTGGCAGACATTGTAAAAGCTTTTCACTGAACTTCTACAATGAAGTACACGTGACAATAAAGGATATTCTATTACCATGGCTCTACTCTCTTAATATCTCTGGCTGTGTCAAGTCTGAATTTTGACTTTGTATATCAACACTGCTTAATTTGATTAATTTCTTTTAGAAGACGCTGATTCATCATGTTCTACTGATGGATTCAATGATAATAACAAATCACCAGCTTCCTTGTTATTTTTACTTTGGCTTTACAAGAATTTTGATTGTAGAAGGTTTCCCCTGCTCCCCCTTTGTCATATTCCCCTTTTGCATAAAAGGCCATAAGGCCCTGATCAATATAAGCAAGAGTAGGCTGTTCTGCCCCTCGAGCCTACACCTCCTTTCAATAGGAGCATAGCTGATCTGACATTCTTCACGTCCCCTTTTCTGTCATTTCGCCATATGAAGGCTAAGCAAGGAAATGATCTACCTGATTTTGGCAAGGTTTCTCTCCAATCTTGAACAAAACTTGCATATTTACACACCATTTATAGACGTTTCCTTACTACCCTGGTGATTTTTCACTATGACCATCTGATCAGCACTATTCCCTGTGTTTCCTCCCTAGTGTGACCTGCTTTATGCCCTCTTTTCTTTTACATCATTGTTGACATCAGGCTTAAAGCAAACCAAGCCTTGTCACAGGAGCACATTTAAATGTGAACGAATGAAGTGAAGAATTTGTTGTTGGTTGTAGAGTAATAATATATGAGAATAGGTAATTGACTAATCTTGGTCAAAGAGAAACAGAATAGGGTGAACTTGTCACCTATCATAAAGTTCAGCAAAGATGTCTTCATAACATGTACACTTCTTTCTGTAGATCCATTCATTTTGGGTGATGTGTTATTGAATAGGTTAGACTCCACTCAATCAGAAATAATTCCAACTTTTCTGATCTAATCTGTGGATCATTATCTGACACTAACACATCTGGCAGCTCTTTATATGCAAAAGAACTTCTCAAAAGCTGAAGAGGTTTGACACATCAAACATTTATCCACTTATAACAGTCTTCATTGAAAATATCAAAAGAACATCCACATTTCATGATCTTCGGTCTTCGAATGTTAATAGCATAGAGAGGACTAATTGTGCCATTTTGTTTCCCTTGATGAAAATGACTTTATGATCTCTTCACACTTCGTCAGTGACAAGTGTATTCTTAATAATCCCCACAGAAAATAAAACTTGGCCCAGTTTAAGGGCATATTCATTTCCTTCCCTTCAGGGAGAATCTATTCCATCCTACTAACTCCAATAGCAAATTGTAGGATACATCACCAGACACCATTTCCAATGTCAACTTGATCTACGTCTAGAATACACATTAATTGCAATAACTGACGAATTTCACACTTAGGCAAATGTGATGTCGACATTTATTGTGCTCTCCCAAGATGGTAGATGTGACTATAGTTGTTTTCTTTTAATTATCCATAGGATGTGAACATTACTGGCCGAAACCGTTTATCTTCAATTGCCCTGGAGAAGGTGAAGTGAGCCACATCCTTGCATCACTGCAGTATATTTGATGTAGTTGCTATTTGGGAGGCAGTTCCAGGATTTCCACTTCATGGCATCGAAGGAAGGGTGATATATTTCCAAGTCAGGATGTTTTGTAGCTTGGAGGCGAATTTGTAGATGATAGTGTTCCCATGCATCTCCTGCCTTGCCCTTCTATTTGCCAGAGATCTATGGTTTGGAAGGTGTTGTTTAATGAGCCTTGCTGAGTTGTTATCAACAATAAATGTTAGTTAAGAACCCCTGAACATTTTTACCATGAGTAGAGAAATTTTATCTTAATTCCTATTACATTAAAATTCCATGTGATGCTTTTCCAGCTCTTTATGTTAGTACTATTCTTGATCTTGTTTATTATCAAATTCTATTTCCATATTATTTTCCATATCTACCATATGCACTTTCAAAGATTCCCAGACTCCTGAGACAGATTTATATCTGTACCTTAACCTGGTGTATGGCTGTGACCTGGAGCATTACAATGACAGAAACATCATTGCTTCTTCAATTCCTGCAACCCATCCGGATGTAACTCTGTTCTTTTCTTCCAAATGAATAGCAGAGAGTAAAAATGTGATTGATTAGTGGCTGCTATGGCAAAAATAAGTTCTAAAGTTTCTGACTCAGAGTGAGAACCGAACTACCATGGCCTGCATCTGGTCAAAAGCCAGTGGATATCCCCTGCCTCCTCAGAATATGAACTCCCTTGCAATTTCCAAGTATTTCTTACTGCCATTTCCACAGTTGAGGCCTCACCACAGGTCTCCTTCCATACCGAATTATTAGCTTTGCTTGAGAGCTGGACCACAACTTACTAGCTCTTATGCCTCTGATGAAATTATCTCGAAGTTTGATGTTCATACCATGCCCACAGTGATGATAGACTTTCTCAGATTAAAGAACATCACCAACACTAATTTAATTTGGCATCTTTGAGGAAATGTAACTATCAATGCAATCTCATTCTTAGTCATGCTACACTATGTCTCCAGAATGTCATTAATTTCCATACATTCTTTCCAACTAGGAGCTCTTGGGCAACATTTGTTTTTGGCTAGATCAGAAGTATTTGGTTCATTATGCTGGACCCTTCATGAGTATTTCCTCTTCCATTTTTTCATTTATATAGAGTGCTGTCTGATTGAGTAACTGAATACAATGGTGCACATGAAACACCCTCTTAAATCACTCAAATGTCTTCAAAATCAACTTCAGACATTCCAAAAATGGAGCCACAACATTCTTCAGTTATTAATTTCTCAACTGAAGTGCAAAGGCATATTCCATCCCAAACTTATTTTCAGCTTTCTGTGGTAAATTTCACAGGGAAAAGATTCGGATATAGACTCATAGCATACGGCTATGTCTAACTATCTTAAGTGGCTAATCGTTGAAGATCTGCCATATTAATTGTCCAAGGAGGTAACAAAGGATTCCTTACAGTTGTTTAGCTATTAGTGAATGTTCTGTCATGTGGATTAAATATTATCCTATGTCACTCTTGTTTTTTCCAGCACTTCAGCACTGTTACTAATCTGATATACTTTTCAATGTGGTTGTATATTTGAAAAATCAATTTCACTCAAAGAATTACTAAGGTTTCTTGGTTTTAATAGCCAACAACTCAATTCAAACAAAAACTGCTAGTCAAACACGTACCTAAAACCAAAGAAGTGTTAAATTTCATGGCTTGGTTTCTCTCTTTGGCTGGTAAATTCAGTTAAAAAAAATCATGTCTCAACATTTGCATCAGCTCAGGCTAAGAATACAGCAATTAACTGAAGTTGGCTTTTAAAAACTAAAATAAATGTCAGGAACAGCAGATGCTGGAAAACTAAATTAAAAACAAAGTGCTAGAAAAACTGACAGCATCTGTCAAGAGAGGCTCAGTTAACATTTCAAGTGGAATTTTAAATCTTCTTATGAACTTCATATTTGACTTTACGTTGGTCACGATTTTCCATTTTGCAGCCTAAACATGGGATGTGTGTTCAGTGCTGACTGACTTGTCATCCACCGATGAGAGAACTTATCAGATCACACTCCAAATCAGCTTAAAACTGGCAAGCTTTGTAGCAAATCAGCAACTGACAGCTTCTGGGTGTAAGAGATGGTCACTGAAATTATTGCACCACACCATTTGGAATTCTTTCATCAGCTGAAGGGGATTCTACTCACCAACCTTGGCACACAAAGATCAGTGTCTGAAATAGAATCATAGAATTCCCACAATGTGGAAGCAGACTACTCAGCCCAGTGAGTCCACACTAACCCTCCAAAGAGCATCTCGCCTGAACCATCTCCCTACCCTGTCTGTATAACTGTGCTTTTCTCATGGCTAATCCACCCAGCCTGCACATGTGGGAGGAAATCAGAGCACCCGGAGGAAACCCATGCAGATACGGGCATAATCTGCAAACTCTGCACAGTCACCCCAGGTTGCAATCGAATCCGAGTCCTGGGCACTGTGAGACAGCAGTGCTAACCACTGAGCCCACCATGTTGATAGAAACCCAGTGGAAATCTCTGACGTCCTTTTGATAATTTTTGCTTGCAACATTCAGGTTGATAGCCCTTCATACAATGTTATGTTGTTGGCCTCTTTCTTCTCAATTTTGGTTGCCTTTTATATTAAGCACACTAACATTCAAAATTTAATGGTTATGATGATATAAAACAGACCATTTGATACACAATCATGTTGTTCATTCTGCCTTTTTTGAGAGGCATCTGGGGTAGGGGAAGGTGGAGGAAGAGTGGGGAACATGTCCAGTGTCTGGGGGTGAAACATCACAAGGTAAAACAGCCCTATCAAACAAACAAAAAGAAATCCAGAAATACCTGTTGCCCTGTCCAGGTATACTGAAAGATTGCGGTAGTTTTAGAGCAATATTGTTTCTATGATCCTGTTTTGATGAGGAAGCCCAAAATACTGTGGTAGCTTTTAATCCTTAATTTCAAAATATGCTTTTTGAAAAAAAAAGGTCGCTTAGAGATAAAATTACCGAGTGAGGAAAAAAAAAATCTGTGTGGGACCAATAGGAAGCAAAATCAAAACGGGTGTCAAATAAACATCCAACAGCCTGTGATCTCTCAACTACATATACAATGAGGG
>NW_025978199.1:0-6614 GCF_021869965.1 Rhincodon typus | reverse complement strand
AGAAATTTTGAAAAACATGAGGATAGATAAGTCCCCTGGGCCAGATGGGATATACCCAAGGTTACTACGGGAAGCGAGGGAAGAGATTGCTGCCCCTTTGGCAGTGATCTTTGCATCCTCACTGTCCACTGGAGTAGTACCAGAAGATTGGAGGGTGGCAAATGTCATTCCCTTGTTCAAGAAAGGGAATAGGGATAATCCTGGGAATTACAGACCGGTCAGTCTTACTTCTGTGGTGGGCAAATTATTGGAGAGGATTCTGAGAGATAGTATTCATGATTATTTGGAAAAGCACAGTTTGATTAGAAATAGTCAGCATGGCTTTGTGACGGGCAGGTCATACCTCACAAGCCTTATTGAATTCTTTGAGGATGTGACAAAACATATCAATGAAGGCACAGCAGTGGATGTGGTGCATATGGACTTTAGCAAGGCATTTGATAAGGTTCTACCTGGTAGGCTCATTCAGAAAGTTAGGAGGCATGGGATTCAGGAAAATTTGGCTGTCTAGATACAAAACTGGCTGTCCAATAGAAGACAGAGGGTGGGAGTAGATGGAAAGTATTCAGCCTGGAGCTCGGTGACCAGTGGTGTTCCGCAGGGATCTGTTCTGGGACCTCTGGTCTTTGTGATCTTTATAAAATACTTGGATGAGGAAGTGGAAAGGTGGGTTAGTAAGTTTGCCAATGACATGAAGGTTGGTGGAGTAGTGGAGGGCTGTTGTAGGTTGCAATGGGACATTGACAGGATGCAGAGCTGGGCAAAGAAGTGCAGATGGAATTCAACTCAGAAAAGTGTGAAGTGATTCATTTTGGGGTCGAATTTGAATGCAGAATACAGGGTTAATGGGAGGATTCTCGGCAGTGTGGAGAAACAGAGGCATCTAGGGGTCCATGTCCATAGATCCCTCAAAGTCACTACCCAAGTTGATAGGGTTGTAAAGAAGGCGTATGGTGGGTTGGCTTTCATTGGCAGGGGAATTGAGTTTAAGAGCTGTGAGGTTATGCTGTAGCTCTATAAAACTCTGGTGAGACCACACTTGGAATATTGTGTTCAGTTCTGGTCACCTCATTATAGGAAAGATGAGGAAGCTTTAGAGAGGGTGCAGAGGAGATTTACCAGGATGCTGCTTGAACTGGAGAGCAGGTCTTATGCGGAAAGTTTGAAGGAGCTAGGGCTTTTTTCATTGGAGCGAAGAATGATGAGAGGTGACTTGGTAGAGGTTTACAAGATGATGAGAGGCACAGATAGAGTGGATAGTCAGAGACTTTTTCACAGGGCAGAAATGACTATTTACGAGGGGGCATAATTTTAAGGTGATTGGTGGAAGGTATAGGGGAGATGTCAGAGGTAGGTTCTTCACACAGAGAGTGGTGGGTGTGTGGAATGTGCTGCCAGCAGTGGTAGTGGAGTCAGATACTTTAGAGACTTCTAAGTGACTCTTGGATAGGTACATGAAGGATAGTAAAACATAGGGTATGCAGGGTAGACTGATCTTAGTAGGATAATAGGTTGGCACAACATCGTGGGCCAAAGGGCCTGTACTGTGCTGTACTGTTCTATGTTCTATAAGACAGCACCGTGAGGGCGACATTGTAAGCTTTTCACTATACTCCTGTACTTGTGTGCATGTGACAATAAAACTAATTCTAATTCTTTTAGGTGTTGAACATCTGTCAGAAGGTTAAGTGAGTGGGCTAAGATCTGGCAAATGGGGAGTAAGATAGGGGAAATGTAAAATTGTGCATTTTGGCAAGAAGAATAAAAAGAAACACACTGCCTGGATGTTGAGGGGTTTCCAGAGCACTGAGATGGAGAGGGATCTGGGTGTATGAATCATAAAAGATTGGTATGCAGCTACAGCAAGTGATCAAGAAAGCGAACAGAATGTTCAGGGTAGGCAATGGCCCAGTGGTATTATCACAGGATTGTTAAGCCAGAGACCCAGGTAATGTTCTGGGGATCTGGGCTCGAATCCCACCACTGCAGATGGTGGAATTTGAATTCAATAAAATAACAGGAATTAACAATCTAATGATGACCATGAATCGATTATCAGGAAAAACCCATCTGGTTCACTAATGCCCTTTAGGGAAGGAAACTGCCATCCTTACCTGGTCTAGCCTACATGTGACTCCAGACCTACAGCAATGTGGTTGACTCTGAACAATTAGGGATTGGCAATAAATTCTGCCTGGTCAGTGAAGCCCCTATCCCATGAATGAATGAAAAACAAAATCTTGTTGTCTATTGCAAGGGTAATTGAACTCCACATGGAGCAAAATCAAAATAGTATGGAACCTGGACATCTGAAGGAGGCACAGAGAGTGTTGAAGAAACTCAGAAGTCTGGTGGCAACTGTGAGGAGTTCTGAAAAAGTGAGAAAACAGATGCTAAATTTCTGCCCTACAGCTAGGGTTTACTGTTTAAAAGTAAGGGGTCAGCCACTCAAAACAGAGATGAGGAGTTTCTCAGAGGGTTGAGAGTCTTTGGAACTCTTATTCTCAAAAGAGAGTGGAAGTAGAATCTTGGAATTTTTTTTAAAGGCAGAGGGAGGTGAATAGGGTCTCAATAAGTAAAGAAAGTGAAAGGTTATTGCCCAAAATGATCCAGGCCAACGTGCTATTTCCAAGCTGCAAGGCGCACCCTACGAAATCCAACTGGCAAATCCTCAACTGATGGGTGTATCGCCCCGTGACACGACCCACCACCCTCTAACCGGCCCCCATTCCCCAAGCCACCTGGGCACGCTCTGCGCTCACCGTCCCGAGACATGCCCAGCTCAAGGCACTTGTGCAGCCGGCAGTGTTGACACCGGTTGCGGCTGGTGCGGTCAATGGGACAGTTCTGTTGCCGGGAGCAGGTGTAGGTGATGCTGTTCTGTTGGCTTCTCCTGAAGAAACCCTGAGGTAAAAAGAGAGAGAGAAGAGAAATAAAAATCGCATTAGGTGGGTAGAAAAGCCCCTTTTCGCACTCATCAGGAAAGGTTTCACCAGCTTCTGATCGGCCCTGGACTATGTGACAATCCCTCAATAATGGCAGCTGTAATACCCACAATCCTCTGCCCTCCTGAAACCACCCTATCCCTCACACCGTGATGATCAGGGTGTACCAGGTCACTGTCTCTGTGGGGAGGTGGTGACCTAAGGGGTGTGTAAGCCAGAAGACCACACCGCCCCCACCCCATCAGTGGGGTCACATGTTTGAATCCTACCATGGCCCAGGGTGGGATTTAAATTCAGCCACTATGAGATTGTGATTAAAGACCCCGCCAGGGGTCACTGCTGGGGAGGGGGAAATCTGCTGTCGTTACCCAGTCTGGGTCTACACGTAACTCCAGACCCCCACAGTCACAAGGCTGACTCTTAACTGCCCTCTGAAATGGCTCTGAGTGGAGCATAGTTCAAGGGGTAATTAGGGATGGGGCAACAGATACTGGGCCATGTCAGTGATGTCCATAGATCCTTGAAAGAATAAGAGGGTAGAATAAAGACTTTATGCCTTGTATGCTGTGGTGAAACAAAACCATTCATATCCCAACAAACTATACTCTGGCCTCGACATGGAGAGAGGTTTAGCCACATCGAGAGTGTTGGAGATGGTGAACGTATGGCTCCTCGACAGAGTTACCTTGCAGCCTTCACAGGTTATGACTCCATAATGAATCCCGGACGACTTGTCTCCGCAGATTTTACATGGAATGATTTCGATTTGTGCTGCAGCAGTGAGGGAGAAAGTGCGGTGGAGGCCATTTATTTGAGTCTGTGTGTGTGTGTTCGCCAGTGTGTCTGCCTGTCTGTGTGTGTTCGCGTGTGACTGCTCAACAGAATGTGTGTGTTCCCCTATGTGAAAGTGAGAGAGAGTGTGTGTGTGTTCACCTGTGTGTTTGCCCATTAGAGTGTATGTGTGTGTGTATGTGTGTGTGTGTGAGCCAGTCTGTGTTTGTTCACCCATCGGTGTGTGCGTGTTCACCTGTGCATCTGCCCATGACAGCGTGTATGTGTGAGACTGTGTACGTGTGGTTCTGTGTGTGTGAGAGAGACTGTGTGTCTGCCCATCTGTGTGTGTGTGTGTGTGTGTGTGTGTGTGTGTGAGCCTGTGTGTCTGCCCATCAGAGAGTGTGTGTGTGTGTGTGTGTGTGTGTGCGTGCGCGTGCGTGAGTGTCTGCCTGTGTATGTTTGTGTGAGAAACTGAGCATGTGGTTCTGTGTGCGTGTGTGTGTGACTGAGTGTGCGTGAGACTGCGTATCTGCTCATCAGAATGTGTGTGTGTGTGTGTGTGTGTTTGCCTGTGTGTCTGCCCAGAGTATCTGCCTGTGTGTGTGTTTGCTTGACTGTGTGTGAGACCCTGTGTGTTTGTGTATCTGACCATCAGAGACTGTGTGTGTGACTTGTGTATATGTAAGACTGTGCATGTGAGACTGAGACTCTGTGTATGTGAGAGAGAGAGGAGAGACTCTGTGTGTGAGAGGCACTGTGTGTGACTGTGTTTGTGAGAGATGCTGTATGTGTGTATGTGACAGTGCGTGAAATAGATTGTGTGTGTGTGTGAGGCTGAGTGAGAGACTCTGTGTGTGTGAGACACTCTGTGTGTGTGACAGTGACAGACTATGTGTGTGAGAGAGACTGTTTGTGAGACTCTGTATATGTGTGACTGTGTGACTGTTCGTGAGAGACTTTGCATGTGTGTGTGCATGACTGTGCAAGACCAAGTGTGTGTGAGACTGCACGTGTGTGAGAGAGACTGTGTGTGTGTGTGAGAGACTGTGTGTGCGTGTGTGTGAGAGACAGAGAGACTGTATGTGTGACTATGTGTGTCTGTGAGAGATACTGTGTGTATGTGTATGTGACTATGTGTGTATGACTGTTAGTGTGAGAAACTCTGTGTGTGTTTCTCAGTGTGTGATTGTGTGAGCGAGTGTATGTGAGAGAGAGACTGTGAGTGTGTCTGCCTGTGTTTGTAACTCTTGTGTATGTGCGACTGTGTGTGTGAGACTGCGTGTGTGTGTGAGACTGTGTGTGTGAGAGACTGCGTGTGTGTGTGAGACTACATGTGTGAGAGACTGTGTATGTGCACACAAGCAAGTGCAAGAGAGAGACTGTGTATGAGACTGTGTCTGTGTGTGTGAGAGAGAGGCAGACTCTGTGTGTGTGTGTGTGTGTGTGTTTGCTTCTGCCCCACTGTGTGCATGACTGTCCTGCGCCAGTAATGTGACTCCAGCATCTTGGCTTCGGCTTGTGAAGCATGAGGAGACAGTACAGCCCTCACTCGAACCTGCTCTCCACTCAGTAAAGACTAATTGGCGTCTCAGTGATCCTGCTGTAACTGGACATGGCCACATGGAGGCAGTGCAAGTTCTTTGGTATTGGCACAATAAGGACACATTATGTTCAAATGACGACTCCAAGCACATTCATTCTGCTATTCCCTGGGCAGAGCACAATGGACCTCCCTCGTTATAAATCACTTGGCAGCCCTGATCTCCACTCGAAAGCGGCCATCTCCCCCTTTCTGTTGAATCTGTGTCAGAATATTGTCAGTTCAAGCCCCCCCACAAGGGTTTTAAGCAAAACACACTGGGTCAGCGCTGAGGGAGCGGGCACTGTCAGGGGGTCAGCGCTGAGGGAGTGGGCACTGTCAGGGGGTCAGCGCTGAGGGAGTGGGCACTGTCAGAGGGTCAGTGCTGAGGGAACGCTGCACTGTCAGAGGGTCAGGGCTGAGGGAGTGGCACTGTCGGACGATCAGTGCTGAGGGAGTGGGCACTGTCGGAGGGTCAGCACTGAGGGAGCGGGTGCTGTCGGAGGGTCAGTGCTGAGGGAGCACCACACTGTCAGAGGGTCAGGGCTGAAGGAACGTGCACTGTCAGAGTGTTAATGCTGAGGGAGCGCCGCACTCCATAATCACTCCCTTTCCACACCATTCCAGACACAGAGTAAAGCTTTCTCTGTACTGTCCCCATCAAACATTCGCAGGACAGGGACAGCATGGGGTTAAATAAAGAATAAAGCTCTCTCTACTCTTTTAATCTGAATATGAAGCCTCCTCAACACTGTCCCTCATCAAACACTCCCAGGATAGGCACAGCATGGGGTTAGACACGGAACAAAGCTACCTCTACACTGTCACAATTGAATACTCCCAGGAGAGGGAAAACATGATATTTGATACAGAGTAAAGATCCCTCTACAGTATCCTCAATCAAACACTCCCAGGTCCTGTGAGAGCACCATCCAAACCTGTGACCTTTAGAAGGTCAAGGGCAGCAGATACATGGTAAGTTCCCCTCTGAGAGCCCCTCCGCACCCCCCAACACACGCACACGCACACACACACACACACACACACACACCATCCTGACTTGGAAATATATCGGCTGTTCCTTCAGGGTCAAAATCCTGGACCTCCGTCTCTAACGGCACTGTGTCCCTACACCATAAGGGGGTGGGTGTGGGGTGGTGTTGGAGACTACAGTGGTTCAAGATGGCAGCTTCTCAAGGGGCAATTAGAGACTGATAAATACTGGGTCCGGCCAGGGATGCCCGCATTGTGAAGGGTAATAATGCTGTTCTTACCCAGATCATGATTGGTAGCTTTAGTGTGTCCTCTGGTAACAT
>NW_025978198.1:0-6614 GCF_021869965.1 Rhincodon typus | reverse complement strand
TGCTGCTTGGCCTGCTGTGTTCATCCAGCCCTGCACCTTGTTGTCTCATATTCTATGAGGTCCACCTGGCTGATCTCATTACAGTCATTACATTCCTCCCCCTCTAGATCTGAGGACATTGGCCGCTTTTTTTCTTGGAGACCCTCCTGAGGCATTTTAGCACCAGGTCAGGTTGCTCTGACTCGCCGGCCAATACAGGCAGCTTGTAACACCTGAGAACTCACCTTTTGTGCCAGGAGTGCCCTCAGTAGAATTTTACTCTCTTATTCCAGCGGCAAAGGTGTCCAGGTAGCTACATCCATCATATCCATTTCTGATTCAGAGGACTCATCAATGGTTAATGGAGAGGTTAAACCACGGTGTCTGGTAGCCTTTCCAGCTGTTCCTGAGGTAGGGCACATTTTGCTCCCACAGTGTTTGCAAATTCACAGCTTTCTTATAGTCTACGTGCTTGTTCAGGACCCACCCAAACTTTATACAGGGGGTTCTGCGAATTGGCTATAATGCGATTGATAAATAGGGGAACAATATTTCTAAAACACGAACTATGTGTTGGCTATAACACGATTCCATCGAGTCCACTGGACTTGCTCTTTAAGAAAGGAATTGAAACAATGCCACTTCACTATTCTTTCCCCATCAGCCTGCTTTTTGGTTTTCAAGAATTTATTCAATTTATTTCCAAAGTTGTTGCTATTAAATGTTCTTCTTTGACCCACAATACTCAAACTGAAAACTAACCATTAATTCATAAAGTTTTAGCACAACTTCTTTGTTGCTGTAAACTACGCATCTATTTATGTTCATAGTCTAACACATTTGCCTTTCTCACCGAAACCTCACTGTCACATACTTACAAGTTGCAGTTATTTTAAGCAGCCACTTATCTGTCTCTGCTTATCTTTGGCATTAAATACAAATCCTAACCCCTCCCTTTGCTCTCATAAATATGGAGCATTCAAAAGTTAATGAGGTCTGCATGCAAGATTTCATGGCCGCCATCAAAACTAGCCTAAGGAATTTGTATAAAAATAGTCAAAGTATTTGTTCTTGAAATATCAGTTCCCTCTTCTGGAACTTGTTATTGTACAACAGTGAGGTGATGTTCGGGTTTGGTTGGCTGTGGAGCAGATAGCTTACCAATATTCACTATCAAGTTCTTTATGGAGAACAGTCACTTGAGCAAGATTGAGAAAGATCAGTGGTTCCTATAGAACAGGCTAGTACAAGGTGAGCCATGGAACAGACTATGAATATTCATTTCTGCACCCACTGACATAATGACAGTTAGATCTTTTTTATCTATTCATTTCAGTTAATGCTGTCATTTCATCTGCCTTGTTGCAAATGCAGGGAGTGTTTCAGTGATAGTGAGGGTTAAAGGGATGGATAGAGGTTATAGAGATAGGGAGGTTTATACCAGCTGTGGAAAGTTATGAGGTCAGTGGGAATTGAAGGGACAGGTGGAATTAGACTTAGGGAGGCTGACAAGTGCTTGAGAATGTTACAGAGTTACAGAGAGTTGCAGCTGCTTGAGAATGGAAGAAAGGGCTTTAGGGATTGGAGGTACTATCATTACAGATATATAGGGGGCTGAATTAGATTCCAGGGATATGGATAGACGTAGAAAGTGAGAGACACGCATATGGGGAACGAGCCAGGGACACACACAAACACGCGGAACTTGAGTGTTGAGTGATTTTTTTGATGCTCTGCCTCTAGACCCTATTACCTCTATAGTGCAATTTTGTACAATGCGATGTTGCGCTGGAACACAACTATCGCTTTAAAGCAGAAACCCCTGTATGTCACTGGTCCTGACCTCATGTCAACCATACCTATTGCCCATGCGGGGCCATTTCTGTGATTCTTACACCAAACTTCATCCCTAGGATCAAACTGTTTCTCTCACTTGGCGGAATCTGACCTTTCTCAATCTTGCTCAAGTGACAGTTCTCCAGCATTGGTGTTCCTGATGCCGTTTCACCCTCCCCTCAAGTCTGGGAAGATCAGACTTAACCTGGTGCAGATTCTTCTATCCATTAGCTACTTTGCTGGTGCTATCCCTCTAGTTGCATGAGGATTGGTCCTATAATCAAACCAGAACCGTGATATCTTATTATCCAGTGAGGCTGTAGGCTGTTTCTTCAACCCAGCCTTCAAAGTTGGGATTGTGCTTTTTGCCAGGCCTTTGGATGATGAGTCGTATGGAACCATCCTTATATGTCAAAACCCTTCAGACTTTAGGAAATACCCAAATTCCCTGCTGGTAAACAAAAGCTCATTGTCTGTGACCATCACAGTTTTTCTATCGCCGTTCCCATGTTTGACGAATGGTTGCTATGCACATCCAACCACTTAGATGTGGGTGTCTACAATAACTTAGAACATTGAGTCCATGAGAGGACCTGCATAGTCAACATGCAACTGAGTCCAAGGTTTATCCAGCCATTCCCACAGATGTTTAGAGCTGCTGGCGGTAATTTTTGTCCTTGTTGGCACTCTGGGAACTGCCCCATCAACGTGGTTCTGTCTACATCCAGACCTGGCCATCTGACATAACTTCTCACCAACATCTTCATTTGGATACCCCTGGATGGCCCTGGTGGAGTTCAACCAGGACAGTCACTCCCCATAAGAATATGCAGTCCTCTACTGTGAGCTGATCTGTCCGGTTCCAAGAAGATTTCAGTTATAGTTGTGATGGCCCTTTGGTTTCCCCCAAAACCACCAGTTGTTTCAGTTTTGATAGGACTGGATCTTTCTGCGTCTAAAGTCTGATATTGTCAGCTGCGACTGGGAGTGCATCCAGAAAATTTAATACCATTACAGACTCTTCCATTAGGGGTACCATTAGTGATGTATCTGCTAATGGGAGGTAGCTCAATGCATCTGCATTCGCTACTTGGCCTCCCGGGCAGTGTTCTAATTTGTATTTAGTATTACAGCCCACTACTGAGTGCAGCCCAAAGCTATGGGTGGCACTGCCTTATCCTCTTTAAGCAGACCAAGTAGGGGTTTATGGCCCATTATTATCATAAATTTTCATCCAGACAAGTCTTGGTGGAACTTCCTAACTCCAAATGTGACCGCCAATCCTTCCTTCTCTACCTGGGCATATTTATGCTCTGCATTAGCCAAAGTCCTAGATGTATATGATATTGGGCATTCATCTCCATTGGGTCACCTATGAGCTAATAACACCTCAACTTCATACAGGGAGGCATTGCATTTCAATACCAGATCTTTCTTAGGGTCACAGTGATCCAGCACCTGCGAGAATAAACTTGTTTCTTCACTGAAAGTTAGTTTCTTCAGGAACATGCTTTACTCTCAATGCCATTCAATTAGCTCCACAGAGGACTGTATCCCGTCACTAAGTCACCCTTTATTTGCACATGGAAAGTTCCTTGACTCTCGTACCGCCTCTTCAGATCCAGCTCTCAGAGTGCCAGAATCTCTGACACTCCTCTTCTAATCTGTCAAGCAGAGCTTCCTGATTGGACCAGATTAACAGCCCCGATCAGGGGACTTGTATTCTATGAGGTCCACCTGGCTGACTTTGTTACAATCACTACAGATGAGATACCCTATGTGGGCACCCAGTGTGGAGATGTGTGGGCAGGTCGGAGGACTTCCTCGCGAGTCTGCTCCTGGGCCTGGCCACACTGGCAATTATCAGATCCAGGCCATGGGCCATGGAGGGAGTCATCTCTGCCAACTGCCTGCCCCTCCTCTGCAGTTACTTTTGAGCCTGGGTGTCATTGGAGAGGGAATGGTGTTCATCGATGCTCTGGACACTTTTAAGGAGAGGTGGGCACTGTGGGGGATAGAGTGCTTTATTTCCCCCTCAAACTCCATTTTAATTCAGTTCCCTCCTTCTTTCTCTAATCCGTCCTTCAAATTTTAATGAAAGCATCGCCCTTTATAGCTTGCATATTAATATTCAATTGGCCGCACCAGCGTTTTCCTGGTGGTGGAAAAAATGAATAATAAAATATGTACACAATGGTGTCTTTTTACTGGATCACTGTAAATAAAAAGAATTATATACAGCCACTGGTGATCTAGGGAAAATATAAGCATTACTACTGGGCCCTCTTCAGTGCCGTGGTAGAGTGTGGGATAAAAAAAAATACTCTGTTGGTTGTGAATCATCAGAACTTTTTGTTAGCTTCATGAAAACGCATTTCTCTCTGAATCTCACTTTGAGTTGAATTAATTTACAAAACTTGAACATTATTTGGCCTTTTAAATTGCCACAGAAAGTTAAGCCAAGAAACCAAAAAGTCATTACCCTTTTAACTAAACAATAATTGTTCATGATTGTCAATCAACCTTTTTGGCTAAACAGGTGAACAATTAAAATTGTGAAGACTTATGCATTCAGAAATTGATGTTAGATGTGTAAAAATGGCAAAATTTTAGTTGAACATTTTTCTAATTTTTCTTTGATAATGAAAGATAACAAGGTGTAGAGCTGGATGAACACAGCAGGCCCAGCAGCATCAGAGGAGCAGGAAGGCTGACGTTTCGGGCCTAGACCCTTCATCCAGCTCTACACCTTGTTATCTCAGATTCTCCAGCATCTGCAGTTCCTACTATCTCTAATTTTTCTTTTCTGTCTCTCTTTTCATTCTCCTAATATAATCATTGTATTCCTTTATATTTATTTTCTGTATTGATTTAACCTTGAATTAACTCTCTGAATTGACCCCCTTTCAGTACTTGTGCTGTTTATTTCCAAATTATTAAATGTTATTGGTTAAGGAGACACAATTGGCCAAGATACTCTAGATACCTTCTTGCCCTTGCTCTGTTGTCCTGAGCCTTTACTTCCAGCAATTTCTAAATTTGAGCTGAAGGGCGCAGGGAAGTATCTACCTAACTGGGTATGGCTTGAGATTCCCTGCTCCAATAAATTCCAGCCCAACATGTTTAGAGAGAAATTGCGAAGATAAGAAAGAACATGAAAAAATAATGTACAGAAAATGAGATTTATGCTATTGAGAGGATTGATAGAAATAAGGAGACATACCTCAAATGGTTGACATCAAATTAAATACACATTACAGATCTGCAAACCGTATGCAGAAAATGGAATAGAGAATATACACCATCAACATGGGCAACTAGGAATGGAAAGTAAGTCACAATCAGTGACACCCATATCCTATGAGTGAAGAAATCTGCTTCAGGTAAGAGTTCTATATACATCCAATCAGCTGCCTCTGCTGTCATCTTCCCTTTCATGGTTCTACTTGGCTAAAACTCTCCCAGGTCAAGCCCTGAACTTGAATCTTTCTCTAGTCTCCCTTCAATACCTCTTCAAGGCCTCTCTAAGCTCATTTTGTCCATGTATCTATGACTTCCTCCCTCAATCTATATGGACTAAACTACTGACCAGCTAAGTTTAACTGCTAATGTTAGCAAATATTGTGAATGATTCTGTTTAAGGTGCTACCCTCCCTCCTTTAAATCTGCTACCATCATCTCTCTCATCAAAAAGTGAACTCTTAACCTTACTAATCTTACTAAACTACAATCACACCAAACTCCAATCTCACTTTCCTACCCAAAGTCAGTAAATGATTGACATTTCCTGGATCCTTGCCTGTCTTTCTTGGAATTCTATGTTTGAATCCAAACAGTTTTATTATTGCCGCTGCATCAAAATGGCACATGTTAAAGTCACAAATTAAATTGTATGGGATTGACAAAAGTGGACTATCCTTTCTCATCTTTCTTGACCTATGTGCAGCTTTTCACATGGCTGACTGCAACATCTTTCTCCAATATCTCTTCACTAATAGCTGGATAGAACTGCACACATCTGGTTCAGGTTTTATGCATCAAATCATAGCCAAAATATCATATGCAATGGCTTATCTTCCCAGCCTCACACTATTACTTCTGGTTTCCTTTAAGGATCTCCTTAAAGACAATGTTGTAGAGGAGAATACTGAGATACAGGCTATTAGACTAGACGGGATTGAGGTTCATAAGGAGGAGGTGTTAGCAATTCTGGAAAGTGTGAAAATAGATAAGTCCCCTGGGCCGGATGGGATTTATCCTAGGATTCTCTGGGAAGCTAGAGAGGAGATTGCAGAGCCTTTGGCTTTGATCTTTATGTCGTCATTGTCTACAGGAATAGTGCCAGAAGACTGGAGACTAGCAAATGTTGTCCCCTTGTTCAAGAAGGGGAGTAGAGACAACCCTGGTAATTATAGACCAGTGAGCCTTACTTCGGTTGTGGGTAAAGTGTTGGAAAGGATTATAAGAGATAGGATTTATGATCATCTAGAAAGGAATAATTTGATTAGGGATAGTCAACACGGTTTTGTGAAGGGTAGGTCGTGCCTCACAAACCTTATTGAATTCTTTGAGAAGGTGACCAAACAGGTGGATGAGGGTAAAGCGGTTGATGTGGTGTATATGGATTTCAGTAAAGCGTTTGATAAGGTTCCCCACGGTAGGCTATTGCAGAAAATACGGAGGCATGGGATTGAGGGTGATTTAGCAGTTTGGATCAGAAATTGGCTAGCTGTAAGAAGACAGAGGGTGGTGGTTGATGGGAAATGTTCATCCTGGAGTTCAGTTACTAGTGGTGTACC
>NW_025978197.1:0-6615 GCF_021869965.1 Rhincodon typus | reverse complement strand
TTTCTGAAGAAGGGTCTAGGCCTGACACGTCAGCTTTCCTGCTCCTCTGATGCTGCTTGGCCTGCTGTGTTCATCCAGCTCTGCACCTTGTTATCTCAGGATATAAAAGGACATGAGTAGAAACATAAAATAATAAAGCTACTGATGTTTGGTTTGATTTATGCGGTGCTGTTTGTTTTTGTATCACCAAAACTGCTTTATGAAGAAAGGAGGCACAGGACATAAAGTTAGAATTTATTTTAACTTGTGTAGTATGGAAGTTAGTGACCCTGCTTAGAATAGAAAAGCATTAGAAGACATAAAACAGTGTAGGAATCAAACTTAACTTCACTCCAAATGAAAACCGTACACTGAATATCCAATCTATTACAATCTACTTCACACACCCACTGAATTGAATCTTGCATTTCTCTATCGGAGATTGACTACCATATAGATAATAAACCAGTGAGGGTCACTTAGTAAAAGCAATAATTGTGGACTATAAATTTCAGTGCAAAAAAAGAGTAAAGCTTGATCTCTTGTGACAGTATTAATCAGTGATTCCATCTTACAAACATAATTAAAAACCGAAAGAACTGCGGATGCTGTAAATCAGGAACGAAAACAGAAGTTGCTGGCAGCATCTGTGAAGAAAAAAATCAGAATTAATGTTTTGGGTCCAGTGACCCTTCCTCAGTTCTGAGTGTCAATTTTTTCATCTTCTACTAATGCCAACAAAAGTTAATATTTCTTGTAACTTTTTGTAAGTATTTTGCAAAATATCACTATCATTTTGAGAAGCAATTAATGACATAATAGATAAAACTTCAAAATCAAAAACTGTGCAACTGCTGATCAGTGTCTAATGTACCATAGCAAATTATTATTACAAATCAGCAGAACTAAGCATTTCATAAGTTTATAAAACAAAGCACTGAACATAAATTCAATTTTTCTGTGGAATTGTGACATTAGACCGAGCAGTAAAGGGACTGCATTGTTTATTGGTACTTTTAGAAGTAAATTGCACATAAGAGCATTTTCTGATTTCTGTCCTCCGCTATGTGCAATGGGGAAGAGAATCAAAAAATTATTTCAGTAAATACCTAGTGAATTAAATTTATTGGAAGTAAAATATGGATGCGAGTCTGACAAGCCATGCCAGTTATGATTTCTTTTCTCATATGATTTCTTTTCTCATCGCTATTTTCCTCATTTACAGAATTTCACACTAAATGCTAAATTGATACTATGGTGTGCCCATATAGTACTTTACTGTGCACATACAACCACATGCCTTACAATTTAACTCTTTATGGCAAATTATGTGATGGTTGAAAAAATTGCACTTGAAAAACATTTGCTTTGGTGGATTGTCAAGCAAATGTGTACTGCTGCTGTAAGCAGTGCAAATATAGTATGGATTATCACTTAATTCAGTTGATGGACTGTATTTCAATCATTCAAATCCTTAGGTCAGTCAGATTCAGGGTTAAAATTCAATAATATGTAAATATTTATAAAACTGAATTCTTCTGCTTTCTGATTCCAAAGATTACAACAAATATCTCAGTAATTTTTTTTGGTTATTTGTAATATTTGTTAGTCCTCTATTTGATGATTCAGATACAAGAGCTGTCAGTTTCAAATAACTGCAAGTTAACATGGTTTATAAAGCTGTAATTGTCCAGTGATACAATTGCTTTTATGCTCAAGAGCACAGCTGTGATGAAATCAGACGGTATTGTTCCCATTTTCATACAGGAGATTAGCCCTCACAATTAAAATCATCTTGATTAGCAAAATATGTTATAACAAGTTTTTTAAAAAAAGTGATTACTGGATGGTATATATGTATATTCCAGTACTGTATTAATAATCTGTGTCAAAAAAGAGAGTAATTTGGATAGTTTTCAGAAGTTTGTGCACAATAAATATGTTGCATTTTGTTCTCCTTCAATCCATACTCTGTTTCCTTCCCATGACTTCCTGCATCTTTAGACATAAACATATTTCTATGCTTATTCTTCACAGATTTGGAAAAGAGAATAACATACAGCAGTTTCCTCTTAAATTATGAAGTTGTAATTGTAGATGTAAGAAAGAATATTTGCTGTTGTTAATGGTGTGATGTGAGAAATACGACCACACTATCGCAAGCTTAAAATTTCCAACATTTTCACAGACTTTGCTCAAATAACAAAAGATGGTGTGGCGTTTTAAATGACAGAGGTGATCCATGGTTTCTTAACATGGCTTGAAGACAATTAATTGTGGAACTTTAGCTGCAGAACTTTGTGCCTTCTCCCAGTAATCTTTTGTGATTAGTCTTAATAAAATTATAAGCACTGAAATAACATATATATAACCACAGGGGTTTTGCAAAATTCTTCCTATTCAAGTTGACCTGAGACTCTGGAAACGAGCCTTAACCTGTTCTCAACAAGCTCTCCACATGCATACTTTCTGAGAGCATTGTTGAATAGTCACCTGGACTGAGAACTCTGGCTGATTTCACCACACCTCTTCTCCATGTCTTTCCCCAGCTTCTGATCCCAACAAGACAATCCACTTCTTTATCACTAAAGCTTCATAACAAAAGCAAGAAATCCAGATTAGTCAGTAAATGGTAAAGGCATTTTGAGATTATGAAAATAACTGTAGTAAAATATTAGTGACTATGTACCCGGCCTAGTTTTGAATGTGCTAAGTTATTTTGATCTGAATACCTTTTTAAAAGGCCATCTCTAATGGATTATTATTGATCTACAGTTTTTTTTTAAGACTAGTTTCACGTTGATTCTATATTCTTTTCAGGTAAAAGATTCATTAAAACGTTGGAATTTTAATTGCAGAATTTAATGGATTATTATTGTTATTTAAACTGCATATAGTACAATAGTAAATTGTTTTCTAACAAAACCCGATTTTTCTCAAATGTAATTGTATCAGAAATGTAATGGGCAGAACTTCTGACTCTTCAGATGCATTAATATTAACCCTGGTGAGGATTGTTGTCAGCCTAATTAATATATTCTAGGTGAGTTCCTAGTGCTTTGAAAATCTGGATCCTTGTCCATTTAGGATGGGAAAATGGTGCTCCGTTACACTATTCAATTGTGTTTTAGCAGCTAAAGGCCTAGGGGTTCTCAAATGTTTCTTTTTAAAGTAAATTTTAATTGGACAGTTATGCTTGGGGTGCAGACATTTCAAAGGCAATACTACAGTGGTTTGGGACCAATAAAGCATTAAAATAAGACATGTTTGGGTCAATAGCAAAAGCCCTGAAAAATATGTGCACATCCAGTGGAAGTAGATAGCCAGGAGAGTTGAATACGAGTGAAGATGCAAAGAATTTTTTTATGGTAAAGATTTAATGATTTAAGCGGAGAAGGCAAGATAACCAGAACTAATAACACTTTACAAGAATTCATTGTAGCAAACAAGTCTGCTTCTTGAAACCATGTTGCACTGTATTAAATAAAAACCGAAAGAACTGCGGATGGTGTAAATCAGGAACAAAAACAAAGTTGCTGGAAAAGCTCAGGAGGTCTGGCAGCATCTGTGAACGGAAAAAACAGAGTTAGCGTTTTGGGTCCAGTTCTGAGGAAGGGTCACCGGACCTGAAACATAACTCTGTTTATTCCTTCACAGATGCTGCCAGACCTGCTGAGCTTTTCCAGCAACTTTGTTTTTGCATTGTATTAAAATGTTTCAAGAATTTACAACTGATATTCAGAATTAATGTGGGCCTTTTATTTCCATAGTATTCATTTCTAAGTGTTTTTCATTGAAAACCTCAACTGGTTCCTGCATTTGTCATCTCCAGCATCATGATGTCCTTGGTGGTTCCTGGGTTTCACTCAATCTCGTGGGATTCAAGGGTATTTTCACTTCTCACATCCTTCATAAAGAACAAGACTGCCCATAACACAAGAAAGAGATTGGCCATGAACGCTACACTCCACAACATCCATCTTCTTGTGGTAGACAAAGTAATTGCTGGAACTACTGAGGAAACAGTCAACAGGAGAGTAGATACTAATACCAGATTCATTGATTTTCATTGACAGTCTCCAATCTCATGTCCTTGTACTCTGAATTATTTGTCAGCAAATTCAGAAACACTAGGTCTGTGTTCTTTACAGCAGAGAAGAGTAAGGAAAGGTTACATACAGATGCCCAAAGTTGATGGATTTTGATAAGGATAAGTTAAGTTTCCACTCAACACATTTAATAATTGCCAAATGAAATAGTGGACATATCTTTAGACTCTTGAGTTATGATTTGCAATATACTGCATGAAAGATTAATTTTCACAATTAAATGACGGTAGAAGAAAAAGATGCAGGGCTATGGGGTTTTGGGGAAATGAGTCTAAGTGGATTGCTCTTTCAAAGAGCCATCACAAACACAACAGGTCACGTCAATGCCTCAGCACTTTAAGATTCCATTATTTAAACCATCTGATTGGGGCTGCAATGCACTTAGCAACTTATATTTGATACAATATGTGTAACATGGACAATTGGCTCAAGTTAACTTGGACAAGTATTTGCTAAGTTTTCATTGATCAGATTGTTACATGTGCTTTCCTAGAGATCAGTATCCACAAACGTCAGTACCTGGTACTAACGCAACCTGAGGTTTCCATGCATGACAGAAAGGAGACTAGTTAAACCTGTGCATAAAACAGAACATGACCTATAGCCTGCAGAAGGTTCAACACGTCACAACCATAAAACAAGGGTCATCTCAATTTCACTGGGCTTATTTCAGAATTGAAGAGAGAGCCACTGCATGCACATCTGCTACTAAGATAGTACCTCAATGAAGCATGTCATAAAATTCAATTCACATTTAACACATTTCAGTGGAAACATGGTGGAAGGAGGCATTAGACCCAAGTGCTGAATGGGTTTTCATTAAATTTATGGCTTGCAATAGTGTGTATGCAGACATTATTTTTGGCAAGTTTTGGATGCCTCTTTGATGAGGTGGCATCAATGAGAACATTATGAACTGATGCACGCAGAAAAGTGTCTGTATGTGAAGACATTTTTGTGGTGGAAGAGAAGATGTAGACAAGACTTAATGAGTCATCAACTCAGGTAGTCAAGAGAAGGTTTCCTGCATCAGATTGACATTGGCAGCAGGTTGTCTTCTACAGCTGTTTCAGGATGTTCTTATTCATCAGGCAGCTCACACACACTCCTTCACTGCCCACATATAAGCTAATTGCAAGATGATACCATGATGCCTGAGATGATATTGTGGAGTACTATTCTCTAACAAACCATCCTCATCCCACTCCACCCTCTACCTCTATGCAATTTTAGGTAATTGAAGCATCCTGCAATATTACAACTGTGCTTTGAACAAAAACTGGATCTTGATCAGAAATTGTTGAGTTAATGTTCTAGGAAGCACCCATCATTGGCCTTTGCTCCAGAGAGCACCCTTGAATGCAACAGAGTCACCCAAAGATTTCCTTTAATGGGATCAAGGAATATCTGTCAAGTGGGCTTCCTTGTCACAAAAGAGCTACACATTAAAACAGAGGGATAAGGTGTCTGACAAAAATAAGCCACTCAACCCAAAAAGTCACTGCTAGTGTTCATGGTCCACTGAAGTCAATTCCCACTTTTCTCATCTAATCCTTTCAACAGAACTATCTATTCCATTGTCCTTCATATTTTTGTTCAGTTTGCCTTTAAATGCATCTATACTATTCATTTCAAGTACTCAATTGGTAGCAAGTTCCACATTCTTACCATTCTCGGGCAAAGAATTTTGTTGAATTCCCTATTAAATTTATTTGTGATTATCTTATGGTGATGGTAATGGTTACCCATGGCCAAATTATGACTTTAAATATTGTGGAGCACATGCAGCAACAACTGCAAATCTCACCATTGCATTGCTGTGCCCAATTTCAGGTAGAAACTTTGAGCAAAGCAGAGAGTGTCCTGCTCTGGGCTACAACAGCCCATGCCATGCAGTCGAGAGAGGGTCCCGCTCCAGGCTGCATCAGCCCATGCCATGCTGGCGAGAGAGTGTCCAGCTCTGGGCTACACCAGCCCATGCCATGCTGCAGAGTATGTCCCACACCAGGCTACACCAGCCCATGCCATGCTGCAGAAAATGTCCTGCTCCAGGCTACACCAGCCCATGCCATGCTGCAGAGAGTGTCTCGCTCGAGGCTACACCAGCCCATGCCATGCTGCAGAGAGTGTCCCGCTTCAGGCAACACCAGCCCACGCCATGACATCAAGAGAGTGTCCCGCTCCAGGCTACACCAGCCCATGTCATGCTGCAGAGAGTGTCCCACGACAGGCTACACCAGCCCATGTCATGCTGCAGAGTGTCCCGCGCCAGGCTACACCAGCCCATGCCATGCTGCAGAGTGTCCCACTCCAGGCTACACCAGCCCATGCCATGCTGCAGAGAGTGTCCCGCTCCAGGCTACACCAGCCCACGCCATGCCATCAAGAGAGTGTCCCGCTCCAGGCGACACCAGCCCATGTCATGCTGCAGAGAGTGTCCCGCTCCAGGCTACACCAGCCCATGCCATGCTGCAGAGAGGGTCCCGCTCCAGGCTACACCAGCCCATGCCATGCTGCAGAGAGTGTC
>NW_025978196.1:0-6615 GCF_021869965.1 Rhincodon typus | reverse complement strand
TGGCCTGCTGTGTTCATCCAGCTCTACACCTTGTTATCTCACTTATGTACTGTGTTGGAGGGAGTGAGGCCAGTGAGAGCAAGCAGACCTTACTTAAAATGCTTTGGCATGGTGTTATACTCTGATTTCAGTCCAGTTACTTGTCAGAGCAGTAAGTCCAGTAAATACAGCAAAGCCAATGCAGAGTCTAGCAAAGTCCCCCTGGATGTTAGGCAGTAAAGTGCATGAGACCTTTATTTTCCCAGTGATGTGTGAGTGAAGTATGATGTGTCAGAAACCTTGAATCTCATGCCAAATCCATAACTCTTAGGGGGAGACAGGGAGAGCAGTGGGCGATCTCTTCACACAGTGCTAACTGATTAGTTGTTAGTTCACTTACAAGTTTGACTCAAAAATGAAATGAGATCATTGGAACGGGATCCAGGACACTATCAGTCTTTACAATGACGGCATTTTACAGGCTGATATAAACTCTCGTTCTTACACTAGTGTGATAAAGTTCACAAAACCTTGGTCAACTATTATTTTATTGCACAGCCTTCTCTCTACGCTTTTAAACGGTCATTTGACATACATTAGATAATCTGGGTTGGAGAGCTCATATATATTACAAATGAATAAAAAGACCCCATTCTATTTTGCATTTATAAGATCCCCATTGACATTTGGTCATCTGAAACAATATCTCGGTGAGAACGAGATGTTTTAAACAGGCACAACCACATTTTTATTGCTGATAGACTCATGGAGCCATACAGCATGGAAACAGACCCTTCGGTCCAACCAGTCTGTGCCGAACATAATCCAAAACTAAACTCGCTCCACCTGCCTGCTCCTGGCCCATATCCCTTCAAACCTTTCCTATTCATACACTTATCCAAATGTCTTTTAAATGTTGTAACTGTACCCACATCCACCACTTCCTCTGGAAGTTCATTCCTATGCGAACCACCATCCATGTAAAAAGTTTGCCACACATGTCTTTTATAAATCTCTCTCCTGTCACCTTAAAAATGTGCCCCCAGTCTTGAAATGTCCCACCCCCCAGGGAAAAGGCACCCACCATTAAACATAACTATACCCCTCATAATTTTCTAAACTTGTATAAGGTCACCTTGCAACTTCCTACACTCCAGTGAAAAAAGTCCCAGCACTTTTTTATAACTCAGATGTTCCAAACCCAGCAATATGGAATCCATACAGTGTGGAAGCAGGCCATTCAGCCCATCAAGTCCACAGCGAACCTCTGAAGAGAATCCCAACCAGACCCACCCCCTACCCTATCCCTGTATTTCCCACTGAAGACACTGTGAGTAATTTACCATGGCCAATCTAGCTAACCTGCACAGCTTTGGGCTGTGGGAGGAAACCAGAGCACCCAGAGGAAGCCCACGCAGACAGCATGCAAACTCTGCACAGACAGTTGCCTGAAGGTGGAATCAAACCTGGGTCCCTGGTGCTGTGAGGCGGCAGTGCTAGCCACTGAGCCACCATGCCACCCCCTGGTAAATCTCTTCTGTACCCTCTCCAACTTAATGCTATTCTTCTTACAACAGGGTGAGATGGCATAGGGCTGGTCTTGGAGCAAAATGGACTCTTAAGAGGGCACTGGGCCAGTTAGACCACAAGACCCAAATGTACCATCCCAAGCCTGTGTTATCAGATCCCAGTTTGGGTGAGGGGTGGGGTAAACACAGAACTTTGTGCTGATGGAATTGGACTGGGAAAGGGGAATGGTGGGGAGGATAGGCGAATGTTACTGTGAGGTGTACATAGGCACCACCACCTTTACCCTCCCTCCTGAAGCACAGCCCCCTCTGAAGTGTGGTCTCTACGGACCAGCTGGCTTGGGATCTGCTCTGACCAAGTATTTTTTCCCTGGTTCAGTCATTTGAAGAGCCCTTGAATGAAGGAATTGTTGGGTCTACCGAAAGTTTAATGATTTTGAACAACCGCAATTTCCTCACTCATCGAGCACCTGAAATCTGGATAAAAGAACCCTTGACCCTTGAGATGTGAAAGCTTGGCAAACTGTGTGCACCAGATAGAATGGATTTGCTTTGACTTTATTGATTCACTTCTTGGAGGAGGTTAAATAGTTTGCTGTCTCAGTGACACAAGTGGAGCTCAGTACCTGCTAGTGCTCCTGCACAGCCCATAAAAACTCTTTTGCAGCCTTATGAAAGATTTACAGTCCTGAAGTATTTCCCACGATATGGTGAAAAGGGAGAGCTGCCAACTAATGCTGCATTTTTGTTTTCCAGTGCTGCAGATGTCTCATTTGATAAATGTATTAGAAACTGGTTGGAGCTTTATCTGAAGCCCCTTTATCATACCTCTTAACTTGTTGATTTAGCAGAACAGTGATTTGTTTTGTGTAGCCAGTGGCGCAGAAGTAGATTTTCCAGGCATATTAGATTACAGCCCCCGAGATACAACTCCATGAATGACACATCAGGGTAACTTTCGTCAAACTTTCTTTCAATCTGCTGTTCCAATATTGGGGCTATGGTTGACAAGTCTAATTCCACTTTTCATAACTAAATCGTGCAAATTGCACATTTTAATCGCAAAGCATTATGAATTTTAAAGCTTCCAAAATATTTCTAAAGGCTCAGCTTAATTCTGTAAAAATTTGATGCAATCCTTCCAGCATCAAAGTCACTCTTTTGAAGTCCCATAATATGCGTCACACAGTTTCCAACACAAGATGCTTGACTCAGGCTATGAGGCACTATGTAAATACAATGAAATAATATACATTGAGTAATGGCTTCCTACTGTACGTGAAACTAAGTGCTACTGAGCCATACTGACAAGGAGTGTCCCATGCTCAGGACCTGGCCTCCTTGGAGAGCAGAAGATTTGATAAAGGTGTCTGAAAGCATTAGAGGTCATGACTGAGTAGCTGTTGACAAATTATTCCCATTGGTGGAAGGATTGAGAATGAGAGTATTTCACAGACCAATATTCATACCTTGATTTAAGCAGCAGATGACTTTCAGAGATTGGAAATCTATGGTATGAAATTATGTTCAGAAATAGCAAGACCTGCAGATGCTGGAGTCAGAGATAACGCAGTGTGGAGCTGAAGGAACACAGCAGGCCAGGCAGCATCAGAGGAGCAGGAAAGCTGATGTTTCCGGTCCCTTCTTCAGAAATGGGGAGGGGAGAGGGAGCTCAGAAATAAATAGAGAGAGGAGAGGTGGGGCAGGGGTAGGTAGGTGGGATGGCGATAGGTGAGTGCAAGTAGGGAGTGGTGGGGATTGGTCAGTGACGTGGGAGGAGCGGATAGGTGGGAGAGAAAATGGACAGGTTGTGTCATGTCAAGGAGGCGGGGATGAGAGGGATGGTTGGTCATGGGATGAGGCTGAAGGTGGGGAGATTTTCAAACAGGTAAAATCCACCCCCACCCCCGGTTACATTTGTTACATTGATCAGTTAGCGGGTCACTGTTATGTTGACCAGTTCATGGGCCCTCTTTCCAGGCAGACCTCTGAATTCAATCATTCCTGCATGGATCCAACAAAGCGAAGAAAACAGGCCATTAACTTCTTCCGAGTAGTTATATTCCCACCAGGACCATTTGAAACACTCTACCAACTTTATCAAAATCCTTTGCATCAATACAACCCCTTTAATATAGTCCAGACAATTCCAAGGCATTTCACAGGAGTCTTATCAGACACAGAAATGGATATTAGGACAAATGACTAGAAGTTTGGTCAGCAGGATTGCTTTAAGGAAACAACTTAAAGGGTGAGAGAAAGGTAGTGAGGCCAAGAGGACTTGGAATGTCAGAATATAGACCTGAAACTACAACTGCAAATGGTATGGCAAAGGTAACCATGGGAGTGCAGAGGCCACAACTGGAGTTGTACAAAGATTTCAGGGCGTTGCTGAGGCAGCAAAAGATAGTGATAAGGTTGAGGGCACGAACAGATTGAACATGTGGGTGAGAATCACAAAATAGATACATTGTTGGATGTGGCTGAGTGAGCACGGGGGGGTGATGGGTGAATGACACTCAGTGTACATTAGAACTTAAACAACAGAGTTTTAAGGAAGCTCAAGTTTACAGATAGGGGAAGCTTGAAGGTTGGTCAGGAGAATCATAGAATAATACAGCATGGAAACAGGCCCTTTGCGCAAACTCGTCCATGCTGACAATGGTGCCCACTCAGCTAGTTCCAATTGCCAGCATTTGGTCCATGTCCCTCTAAACCTTCCTATCCAAATGTTTTTAAATGTTGTTTTGTAACTGCCTCAACCACTTTCTGTGGCAACCCATTCCTTACACGCACCACTCTCTGCATGGAGAAACTGCCCGTCAGGTCCTCCTTAAATCTTTTCCCTCTCACCTTGAGAGTGATCGGATAGTCGAATGGAGACTAATTTCCTGAAAGCTCAGGCAGTAAACTGATGTAGCAATGTCATTTTGCACATGCTATCCGAGGAGAACTAATTAATCTATCATGGTTAGGTCATGGGCTGCATCTCAGCGCCAGGGACCAGGGTTTGATTCTATCTAGGGTTAGAGGGATAGGTTAGTGGGTTGAGTCTGATTGCGAAGCTCTTCAGAGAGTTTTCATGAACTCAATAGGCTGAAAGGCTTGCTTCCACACTGTAGAGGTTCTATTCTTCTATGAGGACATGTGCAATATAATTTGTTTTCTATTCATTTGTGGGATGTGGACATCACTGACTGGACCAGCATTTCTTGCCCATCCCTAGTTGCCCTTGAGAAGGTGGTGATGAGCCGCCTTCTTGAACCATGCAGTCCATCTGCTGTGGGTTGATTCACAATGCCATTAGGGTGGGAATTCCAGGATTTGGACCCAGTGACTGTGAAGGAATGGCAATATATTTCCAAGTCAGGATGGTCAGTGGCTTGGAGGGGAACTTGGAGGTGGTGGTGTTCCCATATGTCTGCTGCCCTTGTCCTTCTAGATGGAAGTGGCCATGGGTTTGGAAGGTGCTGTCTGTGGATCTTTGGTGAATTTCTTTGGCGAATCAGGTGGCTAGTTCAAGACCAGTGTAACCTGCTTCAGGCAGGCTGCGAATTCCTTCTCTGAATGTAAGGACAGAGACTGGAAGTAGGTTTAAAGAGACCTTTCATGACCAGGTCCATTGTGGTGCAAGCAATGTATTCCTAAGGCCCGTTTTTGAAGCTTTCACTGGTCTGGGAATCTCCCATGTTCTATTCAGGATGAGTTTTTAGAACTGTAGTAGTTTTCTGCATTCTCCATGGTATGGTCATTAGAAAGGTATATTGCTTTCTCAGTAGCACATGCAAACAAGAAATTTAGACAATCACAAAAACGAAAGGAAAAGTCCTCAGAAAACTAAAGGCTGACAAGTCCCCTGGACCTGAGGAACTGCATCCCATATTCTTACAAGAAGTGACTGAAAAGATAGTAATGCAGTGGCTGTGACCTTCCAAACTCCCCTTGGCTCTCAAAAGGCTCCAGTAAATTGGAAAACTGGAAATATAACACCACTATTCCAAAAATAATTATTTTATCAGGAAGATTAAAAAACAAGCAGATTACCTAAATAGTCAGAGGTTGCAGAGTTCTAAGGTGTACAGAGATCTGAGTGCCTGAATGCATGAGTCACAACCGATTAATGTACAGGGACAGCATGTAATCAATACTCACTGGTATTTTTAAAAAAGGGGGTGATTTTATTGAAACATCTAAGGAGATTTGACAAGTTAAATGCTGGAAGGATGTTCACTTCCGTTTTTTGGGGGGAGTTTTCAAACTCCAGAGAACAGTTTAAAATAAGGGGCCGCCCATTTAAGGGAATAAGGGAATTTCTTCTCCCTGATGGTCGTTAGTCTAACCCTAATTCTCTTCTTTAGCAGGCAGTGAGAATAGATCATGGATTATTTTCAAGAGAGAGTCAGGCAGATTTTTGATGGATAGGGAGACAGGGACGATAGGGCCTGGTTAAATAATGGGGCTAAGGCCACAATCACAGAATACCTACAGTGTGGAAGCAGGCCATTTAGCCCATTGAGTCCACACAAACACACCCCCTACCCTACCTCTGTGACCCTGCATTTCCCATGGCCAATTTACCTAACCTGCACATCTTTGGACTGTGGGAGGAAACAGGAGCTCCCGGAGGAAATCCACGCAGACATGGGGAGAATGTGCAAATTCCACACAGACAGTCGCCCGAGGGTGGAATCAAACCCAGGTCCCTGTCGCTGTGAGGCAGCGTTAACAACTGATCCACCCTGCCACCCAATTACGTCAGCCATAATCTTATTAAATGGGCTGAATAGCCTAATCCTTCAAATTCATATAACCAATTGGCAGGAGATCATCACCAATAAATTCCAATGAAGAGGATACCCTCTGCATTGTACAATGAGATTTTCAGCCTTTCCTCCTTCAGAATTGTCCTCATGGTGGTTTCATGATGCCTCACTCTTTCCAGACAGTCCAGATGGAACCCCTTTTCTGTTGTCTTCAGGTTACCCTTCAGGTTCAGCTCCATGCCCCCTTCCCTCTGCCAAACCTCTTCATGTGCAGTGCTTCAGACCATTTCACCCTATCTATGCTTTGTTTCGCCCCATGTAAAGGAGGCCACATTGTCAGCAGT
>NW_025978195.1:0-6616 GCF_021869965.1 Rhincodon typus | reverse complement strand
ACACACACAGACACACACACGATTGACTGATTGATTTTATTGTCATGTGTACAGAAATATAGTGAAAAGCTTTGTTTAAGAGTGGTACAGGCAGATCACAGCAAGCAAAAGAAGTACAGATCAAAAAGACTTAGAGGCATACAAGTTACACTGCAGGTTATATTTTTTTGAGGCTGGACTCCATTCAACAGTCTGATAACAGCCGTGAAGAAGCTGTTCCTGAACGTGCTCATGCGGATGTTCAGACTTCTGTATCTTCTGCCTGATGGAAGAGATTGTAGGAGATCATTACCAGGGTGCGATGGGTCTTTGATGATGTTGGCCGCCATTCCAAGGCAGCGAGCCATATGAATGGGATCCATGGATGGAAGGTTGGCTTCCGTGATGGTCTGGGCTGTGCACACCACCTCCTGTACATTCTTACAGTCCTGGGCAGAGCAGTTGCCATACCAGGCCATTATGCACCCGGACAGTATGTTTTCAATGGTACATCTGTAGAAATTGGTGAGGATCCATATGGACATGCCAAATTTCCTGAGCCGCCGGAGGAGGAAGAAGCGTTGTTGTGCCGTCTTGACTGTTGTATCTACGTGGGAAGTCCAGGACAGGTCATTGGTTATCGTCACTCCGAGGAACTTAATACTTTTCACCTTCTCAAACTCGGTTCCGTTGATTAGATAGGGACGTGTTCTCCTCCTTTCTTTCTGAAGTCGATGATCATTTCTTTAGTTTTGCCGACATTGAGAGACAGACTGTTTTCATTGCACCACGTCACCAAGCCCTCTATCTCCCTTCTATATTTTGACTCGTCGTTGCTGGATATCTGTTCCACTATATTGGTGTCGTCAGTGAACTTGTAGATGGCATTTGTTCGGAATTTGGCAACATATATAAATCCATGAGGGGATTTTACATTTGCAGATTTGTATTTGCAAATACTTTCTATTTTGTTTCAAAAGCACATAATTTTTAGACACAGTCAGTCAATGAAGCATTTATAAATTCCTGCTTTGGAAATAAAACCAGTCTGACTCCATGTTAAAATAAAAACAGATTCTAAACAAGGCCTCACACCTAAAATGCGTTGTCTGATCCGAGATGTCACCTCTCGTACAGGCAGATAAAGCCTTCAGTTATCTCGGGGCAGTGACTTGAAAGAAACTCTGGGATTTGCATTTTAACCAATCGAAACCTGCATCTCATTTCTAACTGATTAAAGATTTAACAGGAGGGAGACAGCCAGCCATTTTAGGTTTATTCAATACATTAGCATCAGTTGTATGATCCTTTGATTTTTACTTAAAAATTCTGTGTTTTGATGCCTCTTTCACTACACCTGATTAAGGAGCAATGCTTTGAAAGCTAGTGTTTTCAAATAAACCTGTTGGACTATAACCTGGTGTCATGTGATTTTTAACTAATAAAAGACAGAAATTTGGGATGTTTGGGGTGCATTCTCAGCATGGCAACCTGTAAGTAATGGAGCTCCACGTCGATCAGTGCGGGAGCCATAATTATTGACAGTATATATTAATGATTGGGATGAGGGAAGTCCTATAACAAAGACAGAGAGACTTAGAGGTTCAGGTTCATAACTTTTTGAAACTTGCATCACAGGCAGACAGGATGGTTAAAAAGGCATTTCACATGTTTGCCTTCATTGCTCAGACCTTTGAATATCGGAGCTGGGATGGCATCTTGATGTTGTACAAGACTTTGGTGAGACCTCTTCTGGAGTACTGTGTACAGTTCTAGTCACACTGCTATACAAAGGATATTACTAAACCCGAGAGGGTTCAGAAAAGAGCTACAAGGATGTTGTCGAGAATGGAGGGTTTAAGTTATAAAAATAGGCTGGGACTTTCTTATTGTAGCAAAGGAAGTTAAGGGGTGACATTTTTGAGGTTTATAAAATCATAAGGGGCATAGATAAGGTGAATAGCTAAGGTCCTCTTGATGGGGAAGTTCAAAACTACGGGGCATGTTTTTAAGGTGAAACGAGAAAGATTTGAAAAGGATGTGAGGGGCAAATTTTTTATAAAGAGAGTGGTTCATGAGTGGAATAAACTACCAGACGAAGTGATGGATGCGGGTATAGTTACAACATTTAAAAGACATTTGGATAAGTACATGAATAGGAAAAGTCTGTGGGAATATGGGCCAAGTGCAGGCAAATGGGACTAGTTTAGTTTGGGAATGTGGTCAGCATGGACTAGTTGGACTGAAGGGTTTGTTTCCATGCTGTATGACTCTATGACTCAGTGACACAAAAATAGGCAGGATGTCAAGTGACAAAAATGTCACAAGGAGTCTATAGAGGAATATGGACAATTTAAGGGAGTAAGCAAAAACTTGTCAGATAGAATATAATGTGGAAAAATGTGAAGTTATGCACCTTGGCAGGAATAGAGGATCTGAATTAAGAAAGGTTGCAGAAAGCTGCAGCGCAGAGGAATTTGGGAGTTATCATGCATAAGTTACAAACTGCTAACAAACAAGTTCAACAGCTATTAGGGAAGGCAAATTAAATGTTGGCTTTTATTTTGAGGGGAACAGAGTATATACGTAGAGAAGTTTTGTTAAAACTATGCATAAAAGGTAAAGTCACCCATAGTCCTGCTCTCTCATTATAAAGAGATGATTGGTGGTGGTTTAACCTGAGGGTAACCAGGCCTCAGGCAGGGGCAGAGGCTGAGAATGAGTGTCCTTCATGTTAACATCATGGTGTAGGAATTGAACCCACACTGTTCATATCACTGTGCATTACAAACCAGCCATCCAGCCAACTGAACTAATTGGCCCTCAAAAAGTGGACAAGGCACAAGTCAGAAACATCTGAAATACTGTGGACAGCTTTAGTTCCTTTAGGGAGGCAGTCTAAGGTAGGTTCCTTAGATTGATAACTGGTATAAACGGATTGTCTTAAGAAGAAGGATTGCGGAAGTTGAGCCTGTGCGCATTGGAGTATAGAAGAGTGAGAGGCAATCTCATTGAAACAGAGAAATATCTTAGCAGACTTGACAGTGTAGATGCAGAAACATTATTTTCCTGCGTGGGAGGGGCTAGGGCAAGAGGTCACAAGTTCCGAGTGAAGGTTGCCCATTTACAACAGAGGAGGAATTTCTTCTCTCAGAGGGTATTGCAGAGGACTGCCAAGGCTGTGTCATTAAGCATATTCAAGACTGAGATAGATTTAATCAGGAAGGGAATCAAGGGTTACGGGGAAAAAGCAGGAAACTGGAGTTGAGGGTTATTAGTTCAACCATCACACCATCGAACGGCAGAGCAGGGTCGATGAATTGAATGGCCTACTTCAGCTCCTATGTCTTATTGTTTTCCACTGTACTGAAATCCCATTTGAACACCCTGCACTTTCCACCAGAATGTAATCTATTTAATGACATCTACTCAATCTGACAAATGAGGTAGAAATATAGTGATGGCTCTCCAGCCATTCAGCAGAATCTATCACAACATTCTCCCCCCAGGAAATGAGAAATGAATTCCCAGCCTTTCCCAACACTGTAAAGAAACCAGTACACGGTACCCTCCCAAACTGAATAAAGACCTGCTATGAACATCTTTGTTGTCCCAAATCAACGTATAATACAAACATTTCCATGCAAATTAAAGCAGCCAATTCCACAAAGAAATACCTGGTGTGAACTTTCCAGCATTGATAGAATCAGAGTCACAGAGTTGTACAGCTCGGAAACAGTTCCTTCGTCCAACTCGTCCAAGCCACTCGAACATCCTAAATTAATCCAGTCCCATTTGCCAGCATGGCCCATATCCCTCTAAACCTTTCCTATTCATGTACCCATCTAGATGGCTTTTAACTGTTGTAATTGTACCAGCCTCCACCACTTCCTCAGGCAGTTCATTCCATACACGCACCACCCTCTGTGGGAAACAGTTGCCCCAAGGTCCCTTTTAAATTTTTCCCCTCTCACCTCAAACCTATGCCCTCTAGTTTTGGACTGCCCCACCCAGGGAAAAAAAGACCTTGGCTATTCACCATACTCATGCCCCTCATGATTTTATAAACTTCTATAAGGTGACCTCTCAACCTCTGATGCTTCACGGAAAATAGCCCCAGCTAATTCAGTCTTTCCCCGTTGTTCAAACCCTCCAACCCTGACAACATCCTTGTAAATCTTTTGACTAGAAACAGCTGACAATACCTTGAGAAACCACTGAAACCAAATCACTGATATAACAAGGTGTAGAGCTGGATGAACACAGCAGGCCAAGCAGCATCAGAGGAGCAGGAAGGCTGATGTTTCGGGCCTCGACCCTTCTCCAAAACCAAATCACTGGCAGCTACCCATCTTGAGGCGTCATAATAGAGTCAGGAAGTGCTGGCAACAGTGCATGCAGAAATTAAAATGACAGGGATCTGGACAACTTTATCTGGCTTAAGACACACTTTCAGTGGAGTGCTAGCTACTTCCGATGAGGTTCGCCTGGAAATTGGAATGGACAACCAGTCGACAATAATTCCCTGCTTCTGTTCATTTAAACAACATGTGAGAATAATAGACCTAAACGACTTGCAGTATCTGTGATTTCTTTGTTCGATTTGACATATTCAATCACTATAAATCAATGAGCCAAATGTGTTATCATGGCATAAGAGCCCTGACGTTGTAAGATAGCACATTCCCCTGACTGACTGTGAATTGTGAACACTCTAAACATTGTACATATGGTCTGCACTTTAGATTTATTGCATTGTCTAATCCAAATTTCTATCACAGACACAATTTACACTTTTATACCCAGTATTTGCTTGGTACAGAAAGATAAGCCACTCCCATAAATGATCACTTAAGGACCAAAGTGACTGATACTTTAGAAAATGTTAACAAGATCTAAGATGATACAGAGAACCCTTACTTTACACACCAACTCCTCCAATCACAGGCATCACTTACAAACATGCCTCAATGTGATTCTTCTTTCCTCAAAATGGATTAAGATGTACTCTTAGTGGTCTGAGCTTCAGCCTTTTACTTTGTTTATTTCTCTGTATATTTTTCGACTAAATTAATAGTATACTGTAGAAAACTCCCTGCTATTACAATAAACATATCTGGCTTGCATTTCTTCATGACATACAGATTGCTTTACTCTGCTTGATACAGAATATAATAAACTTCCTCTTTAAACAGAGATGATAAACTGAGTTTTACAGTCTGTAACTTCATCTGGCTTCACTCCCTTTCCAGGCTGAATCAATATTTTAAAAACACACAGCTATTAATTTGTTGGCTGCAAATCTGAAACTGACTACAGACTACCCTCTAGGTAAAATAAGCTTGCCACAGAAATACAAGCCAATCCGCTTTGAAATAAAACAGGAACAGAGGGTGTTGACATCTCTTAATAACTCAGGTTAACTGTCATTCAGCGATAAGGTTGTCAATCCTCCAGTTTGGCCTTGCAGTCCTCTGGAATTAAAGAACAATTTTCAGGTTTCTATGGTGAGCAGAATGGGAGTACATTTGAAGAACATGACAAGAAGTGTGGTTTTAAAACAACTTCCAGGGACTTTAAACTTTTTGAGAAGATTTGTAGCTCGGGTTGTGGATGAGGTTGTGGACTTGCTCGCCAAGCCGGTGGGTCTCGGTGCAAACGTTTTGTCACCCTGCTAGGTAACATCTTCAGTGACCTCCGGTGAAGCGTTGGTGTTCTGTCCTGCTCGTTCTTTCTATGCCTCGGTTTGCTGGGGTGGTTGATATTACTTCCGGTTCTGTTTTTCCGTGGTTTGTACACAGGGTCTAATTCAATGTGTCTGTTGATGGAGTTCTGGTTGGAACACCAGACCTCCAGGAATTCCCTGGCGTGTCTCTGTTTGGCTTGTGCGATTATCGATGCGTTGTCCCAGTCGAATTCGTGTCTCGCGTTGTCAGTGTGTAGTGAGACCAGTGAAAATTGGTCGTGTCTCTTGGTGGCTAATTGGTGTTCACGTATCCTTATAGCCAATTTGCTTCCGGTTTGGCCTATGTAGTGTCTCTCACTGTCCTTGCATGGTATTTTGTACATTACCCCAGTTTTGCTGGTTTTGGGTATGGGATCCTTTACATTTGTCAGTAGCTGTTGTAGGGTGGTTGTCAATTTGTGGGCTACTCTGATACCTGGGGGTCTCAGTAGTCTTGTGGTAACCTCTGAAATGTCCGTGATGCATGGTAGGATGGTTAGTGAGTCTGGTCGTGTTGTGTTTTCCTATTGTGGTCTGTCTCAGAGGTAACGGCAGATATACCTGAAAAGCACAATCCGCTATTACCTCCGAGACAGACCACAACAGGAAGACACAACATGACCAGACTCACTAGTCACCCTACCATACATCAAGGACATTTCAGAGATGACCACAAGAATACTCAGACTCCCAGGTACATGGGCCAAACCGGAAGAAAATTGACTGTAAGGATACATGAACATCAACTGGCCACCAAGAGACACGACCAATTCTCACTTGTCTCACTACATATGGACAATAAGGGACACAAATTTGACTGGGACAACACATCCGTAATAGAGATAGTAGGACTGCAGATGCTGGAGAATCCGAGACAACAAGGTGCAGGGCTGGGTGAACACAGCAGGCCAA
>NW_025978194.1:0-6617 GCF_021869965.1 Rhincodon typus | reverse complement strand
ACATGCACGCACACACACGCACTCACATTCATGCACACATTCACGCATGCACACACACATGCAGGCACACACACATGCACACGTGCGCGCGCGCGCGCACACACACACACGCACACGCACACACACACACACTCACACTCACACACACATACACTCATACACGTGCACACACACATGCGCGCACACACATGCACAAACACACATGCACACACACACACTCACACGCACGCACACACACGCACTCACATTCATGCACACATTCATCCACGCACACACACATGCACACACAGATGCAGGCATACACACATGCACACGCGCACACACATGTGCACACACACACACACGTGCACACACACACACACACACACACACACAAACACACACACACACACACACACACACACACACACAGTTTCTTTACAGAATTCTGCCTTGGACTAACTTTCAACAGCTCTGCAGAACAACTTACATTTAGAAAGCATCTCATGGCACTACGATAATTTAGCCACATTAGGTGACCAAATGCCTGTTGCCAATTCCAAACAAATGCCATCTACAAATTCGCTGATGACACCACCGTGGTAGGATGGATATCAAACAATGACGAGTCAGAATATAGAAAGGAGATAGAGGGCTTGATGATGTGGTACAATGAGAACAACTTGCCTCTCAATGTCGACAAAACTAAAGAACTGATCATCAACTTCAGAAAGATGGGAGAAGAACATGCCCCCCCATCTACATCAACAGAACTGAGGCTGAGAGAGTGAAGAACATCAAGTTCTTCAGAGTGACGATAACTGACGACCTGTCCTGGACTTCCCACAAAGATGTGACAGTCAAGAAGGCACAACAACGTCTCTTCTTCCTCAGGCAGCTCAGGACATTTAACATGTCCATAAGGTCCCTCACCAACTTCTACAGATGCGCCATTGAAAGCATATTGTCCGGTTGCATAACGGCCTGGTATGGCAACTACAGAAGGAGGTGTGCACAGCCCAGACCATCACGGAAGCCAACCTCCCATCCATGGACTCGCTGCTGCAGAAAGGCGGCCAACATCATCAAAGACCCATCACACCCCGGTAATGATCTCCTACAACCTCATCCGTCAGGCAGAAGGTACAGAAGCCTGAACACACGCACCAGCAGGTTCAGGAACAGCTCCTTCCCTGCCGTTATTAGACTGATGAATGGACTCTCTAGCCTCAGATAACACTGATCCTGCTAACATTGATCTCGCCTAGTGCACACCCCGTGCAATGTAACCTGTATGCCTCTGTCTAAGTCTATTTGATTTGTACATCCTTTGCTTACTATGATCTGCCTGTACCACTTGTAAGCAAAGCTTTTCATTGTACTTCAGTACATGTGACAATAAATCAAACATAAGAGGTAGGTTTGGAGGTTGCCTTAGATGAGAGAAGGTCAGAAATCGCACAACACCAGGTTATCTTCCAACAGGTTTATTTGAAAGGACAAGCTTTCAGAGCCTCAGTCTTTCTTCAGGAATACTAACACCTGAAGAAGGAGCGAGGTTCCAAAAGCTTGTGTTTTCAAATAAATCTGTCGGACTATAACCAGGTGTTGTGTGATTTCTGACCTTGTCCACCCAGCTCAACACCGGCTCCTCCACAACTTAGACAAGAGAGATGTTTATAGGGAGAGACTTCCAGAGCTCTGAGAGCTGCAGACACAATTGTTAGTGGTGGCACGATAAAACGTGGGAATCCATAAGGGGCCAGAATTGGAGAATTGCATAGATCTTGGAAATTGTAGGGCTTGAGGAGATTTCAAAAGTAGAGAGTTGTATATATTAGAATCCCTAAATTCAAGGGAGGATTAAAGGTCCCTCAGTATCTTCAGCTTCATGCGGAGAGTGAGCTGAGAAAGTGGCAAAGCAAATCCTTAGCTATATTTTGTACCCATCACTTCTGACATTACGACCCAATCTACGACATTACGTAGATAAAGGTCTGTGTGCATGTAGCTGTACTGAACTGTTAACGACTGTAGCATTATGTTGATCTAAGCTATTTGTAGCATGCATTATAGGGAAATTCCATGTGTTCTTTACTACGTATTATGATTCTTGCCATCGTTTAATTTCCAACTTAATAAGGCTCCATCCTGTGAGTTACATGACCTAGTTACACCATTATTTCCCTCTTAAACTTGCAAACTATTTACATTATTCAGTGTAGGATTAACGTTTAGTACATGGTATAAACAGAACCATTACAACTTTGGGACTGACCAAATTTCAGATCTGCCAACTTGTCAAGGAATAAACCAAATCCCAAAGAACTTTGTAGATATATTTCTCATAAGTAATGCAGCAATAATTCCTCAAAACTGTTAGCCAGAAACAAACAGTAGTAAATCTTATCAGAAATTCTGTTTGAAAAAATGATCGAATGAATATTTGCATTCTAAATTTGTGGCATTCAAAACAATGAAACATAATCCCTTTCTCCAATTCAAAATGAAAAATGCTATTTTTCTTGTCCAGCCTAATAAATGTTAAACTTTACAGTAGTTCAGAAATGCATTTCTGCTCCTTGTTTAATTGCATTTTGATACAACTATGAGAGTGCTGGCAGGAAATTGCAATATAATATAATCTAGTGTTTTCAACGGCATTGCACATTGGAAAGCTGCTTTTCGTTTGCTGTTCAGCTGCTCAATGCTGTGGCACTTCTATAGTTGGACATCACGTTAACATAAAGCTGCCTACATCACAATCCTGGCCAGGAAGGGAGATGGCTGATACAAACACAGAAAATGCCAGAGAAACTCAGCAGGTCCTGCAGTGTCTGTGGCAGCATCTCCACACAGAGGTTTCTAGATTTCCAGCATTAGCCATATTTCACTTTTGTTTTAGATGATTGGACAGTTTCCTTGTTATTAACACCTGGAGACCGCACTGATGTGTCTGACTGAGACTGATTTTAAGCACCTTGTTTGCATTATCAACAATCTTCTTCTCAGTAGTTTTGAGTTGCAATGTAATCCTGTTTTCGTCAGGAAACTTTGCTCATAACTTTTGGTCATGAGCCCTATTTGCTGTAGGTTGTAGAAACTCAACAAATAGTGGTGTTTTCTGAATAAATAGACTCTGTTTGGTGTTTGCTGAATAAGTAGATTCTGTTTTCTGGAAACTATGTTCTTTAACAAAATATAACTTGTTTGCATGAAAATAAGGCTGAATCATTACCACAGAGGTGAGAAGCTAGAATTTGTTTCTCAGTCAAGAACCTATCTGTGGTGGAAAACTGAGTAAAATCAATATTTTGAACTGGTTGAGCCTTTAATCGGCATGGAGATGGTTTCCAGTTCATTCAAAGGCAGTGGGCAGATCCTTGAAACTGGAGAACCGATCAAGTGCTTTGTGGTAATTAATGCAGTAGCAGAAAATCCCTCTTATAACAGATTGTATGAAATAAATCACGGCAAAGGATGATATGTTTCATAAAATCGTGGAAGATCAACCAAGTTGTAAATTAACATCTGTCCTAGCATGGGCAGTCTATGCAAAGATTAAAGGCTCAACCAGTTCAAAATATTGATTTTACTCAGTTTTCCACCACAGATAGGTTCTTGACTGAGAAACAAATTCTAGCTTCTCACCTCTGTGGTAATGATTCAGCCTTATTTTAATGCAAACAAGTTATATTTTGTTAAAGAATATAGTTTCCAGAAAACAGAATCTACTTATTCAGCAAACACCAAACAGAGTCTATTTATTCAGAAAACACCACTATTTGCAAAGAACTCACTGCAAGTGCTTGTGGGTTACAGTGCATATTAATCAGTTTTTGGTAATGTGTGATCATCCCCTGGCTTGCAGTTTAGCTCCGCATTTTTTGATCATTTGAATGTCCTGCATGCAGGGAGAAGGACATTCATTGAGACTGAGGTAAAATTTGGCAAGCCTTACAACATTCATCAAGGTCATCAGAAATACATTTTAATCCATGGATATAATATATTATAAAAGTGAAGGGCAGAAAGAGTGGAAAGGTTTGGAGAAGGTTATAGGTCATGATGGCAAAGCATGACAACCAAAATGTTAAGGTGCGTTCCCTGAAGTTATTTGGCAATGATTACATGTCACAGACTCTGAACAAGTCACAGAAAATGATGGGGCACCATACACTTTGCATACACGTAGAGTCATAGAATCATACAGCACGGAAACAGACTCTTTGGACCAACCAGTCCATGCTGACCATGTTCCCAAACTAAAGTAGTCCCTCCTGCCTGCACCTAGCCCATATCTGTCCAAACCTTTCCTATTCATGAACTTATCCAGATGTCTTTTAAGTGTTGAACTGTATCTGCATTTGGCAGTTACACTTTCTCTGGCAGTTCATTCTACACACTAACCACTCTCTGTGTAAAAAAAAGTTGTCCCCATGTCCTTTTTAAATCTTTCTCCTCTCACCGTAAAAATATGCCCATTAGTTTTGAATTCCTCCACCTTAGGGAAGAAAATCTTTGCTATTAACCTTATCTATGCCCCTCATGATTCTATTAACCTCTATAAGGTCACCCCTCAGCCCTCCAGCGGGAGAAATGACCTTTAAGAATGTCAGTCAATTGATATTAAAATTGCATTTTTGCAAGTTGAAAAGTTTCAAAGGGAAGTATTTTTGAAACCACGAAAAGAAGGAGATGCCTTGGAAGAGAAGGCATAGCAATTAAACAAATGAGCTTATAAGCTGAATGATGCGGGGGGGTCAGATATTTTTCAGGTTCATCTTGCTGAAAGTAGGTAGCATTCAGCTTAAAGCAGATTTAGCAGTGATCTACTGGGATCACAGAGAGAAACTGATTAGTATTTAAATGATGAGCATCAATGATGTTCTGTGGGGACATTTTAGAAATTTGAAAGGTACATAATTGATAAAATATAAAGGGAATTTAAGATTGGAAATCAAACTTCTGAAGCCTTCAAATATGTAGGGTTAGACATTTAACATAAGTCAGGAGTGACTTTGGATCATCTTGGAAAGTGCTAATCACACCCTGATAAACTAGATCAGGTCCTCGCAGAAAAATGATTTTGTAACACAGTGGTGAGCTGGCTTCTTGAACCGCTGCAGCCCATTTGGTGTAGGTACACTCACAATGCCAGGTTTTGGATATAGCAACAATGAAGGAACAGCAATATATTTGCGAGTCTGGTTGCTGAATGGCTTACAGGGGAAATTGCAGATGGTGGTGTTTCCACCTACCTGCTGACCTTGTCCTTCTAGATGTTCCTGGCCATGGCTTTGGAAGGCGCTATTTTAGGAGCTTTGGTGAATTTCTGCAGTGCATCTTGTAGATGGTACGCACTGCTTCTCTTAGCTCTGGAAGGACTGAATGCTTTAGGTTGTTGTTCCAATGAAAAGGGCTGCTTTGTCCTGGATGGTGTCAAGCTTTTTGAATGTTGTTGAAGCTGCACTCATCCAAGCAAGTGTGGAGAGTATTCCATCACCCTCTTGTGCCTTGTAGATGGTTGACAGTCAGGAGGTCAGTTACTTATTCACGATAATAGTTCTAGCCTCTGACCTCCTTTGGCAGCCAAAGTACTAACATGGCTAGTCGAGATAACAAGGTGTAGAGCTGGATGAACACAGCAGGCCAAGCAGCATCATAGGAGCAGGAAGGCTGACGTTTCGGGCCTAGACCCTTCATCAGAAATGAATTGGTGTGATGGGTGGTTTGGGGTAGAGACACTCAGGAGTTTACAAGAAGGGTTAAATCACTTCAGTACATGTGGGGCTCTGGATTTGGATTGGATGAAACTGCATGAAAATAGCCAAACTCCACACAAATACAGATTAGCCGGTGTGAGTAAGATGTCACATTTAATCAATAGAGGATTTGTTTTCTGAAAGCAGAATGTGATGCAAGAAATGCAATGTCAGAAAAAACGCCCGCGAACTATTCTCAAACCAACACTTTGGTACAATTCAGCCAGCCAGGATAAGGGGCAGTAAGTTCCACTTGAAAGAGGAGTGAGGGAAGCAGAGCACTTTGCGCCCCATCTGAGGGATCTTGACTCTGTCTCACTCCATTATTATGCTGCCCTGCACAGGCTGAATGCTGGTTCAGCTTCTGCAACTTGTCTGTAACCTAAGTGATGACACATCTTTTCCATTACAGCCTATTTGTGGTTTCTGCGGATCTCTCAAGTCTTTTTTTTTGTGTAACACAAGTACGAGTTGCAGCAAATCTGGCAGAAACCACATCCACATGGACAACTTTATTTTCAATCTATGCAGCTGTGAACTGGCACATGGATTTAAAAAGGCCTTCAGGAGCATTGCTAACTGCTGGATTGATAAAACTCCATGTGCAGCCAGGTCAACGAGTTCACATATCAACACTAAGATGTATTGGACCAGCTACTTACTGACAATTTTAAACCAGGATTTTTCAAACGTACAGGAATCACTTCTTGAAACAAGACGTGTTTGATTTGTGCTCAATAAAGTGTATTTATATACCATTTTTAAGATCATAAAACATCCCAGGGCTCATCATCAAACATCACTGCGACTCAGTGCCAAAAGAGGTAACAGGGCGGCACGGTGGCTCAGTGGTTAGCACTGCTGCCTCACAGC
>NW_025978193.1:6300-6617 GCF_021869965.1 Rhincodon typus | reverse complement strand
GGAGCGAATTAATGTTTATTACAATGAGGCATCAGGTAAATGCAGAACCTTTTTCCCTTCCCCTTTTTCCTGTCCCTGTGTCTGTGTCCGTCTGTGTGTGTCTCATTCTCTCCCTGTGTCTGTGTCTGTGTGTCTCCCTGTGTCTCATTCTCTCCCTGTGTCTGTGTCTGTGTGTCTCCCTGTGTCTCATTCTCTCCCTGTGTCTGTGTCTGTGTGTCTCATTCTCTCCCTGTGTCTGTGTCTGTGTGTCTCATTCTCTCCCTGTGTCTGTGTCTGTGTGTCTCCCTGCGTCTCATTCTCTCCCTGTGTCTGTCTGT
>NW_025978193.1:6018-6290 GCF_021869965.1 Rhincodon typus | reverse complement strand
TCTCTCCCTGTGTCTGTCTGTGTGTCTCCCTGCGTCTCATTCTCTCCGTGTCTGTGTCTGTGTCTCCCTGCGTCTCATTCTCTCCGTGTCTGTGTCTGTGTGTGTGTCTCCCTGCGTCTCATTCTCTCCCTGTGTCTGTGTCTGTGTGTGTCTCCGTGTCTCATTCTCTCCCTGAGTCTGTGTCTGTGTGTGTGTCTCATTCTCTGTCTGCGTCCCATTCTCTCCGTGTGTGTGTCTCATTCTCTGTCTGCCAGCACGTGGGAGGTGGAAAT
>NW_025978193.1:5046-5327 GCF_021869965.1 Rhincodon typus | reverse complement strand
GTGTGTGTGTCTCATTCTCTGTCTGCCAGCACGTGGGAGGTGGAAATAGGCCCCCTCTCAGACACAAGGGAGGCCCGTGCTTGTTGTATTTTTCGGCTCTAAATTAAACTAAACTACCTTCCTGCTCCCTCAGGGGGAAAATATGTTCCGAGAGCTGTGTTGGTGGATCTCGAACCCGGGACGATGGATTCTGTTCGGTCTGGACCGTTCGGGCAAATTTTTCGGCCTGACAACTTTGTGTTCGGTAAGTGGGGGATTTTTTTTTTCTCTCATTGCTCACG
>NW_025978193.1:3854-4470 GCF_021869965.1 Rhincodon typus | reverse complement strand
TCCCTCCCTCCCTTCTTCTTCTTCTGTCTCCCTCCCTCCCTCCCTCCTTACAGTGATGGACTCGTTGGGGTGGGTAATGAATGATGGGCTTGTGGGGGTGGGTGCACGCGGTGGGTAACACATGGCATTGGCGCCCCAGACGCCAAGATGTGACTGATTGATTGTCGCGTCTCTTCTACCTCTCACTCTCTTCACCCGCCCCGCTCCTTCCCAAAACAGGCCAGAGCGGCGCGGGCAACAACTGGGCGAAGGGGCACTACACGGAGGGGGCAGAGCTGGTGGACTCGGTGCTGGACGTGGTGAGGAAGGAGGCTGAGAGCTGCGATTGCCTTCAGGGCTTCCAGCTGACCCACTCGCTGGGCGGGGGCACCGGCTCAGGCATGGGCACGCTTCTGATCAGCAAGATCCGCGAGGAGTACCCGGACCGCATCATGAACACCTTCAGCGTGGTGCCCTCTCCCAAGGTGTCGGACACGGTGGTGGAGCCGTACAACGCCACGCTCTCGGTCCACCAGCTGGTGGAGAACACCGACGAGACCTTCTGCATCGACAACGAGGCCCTGTACGACATCTGCTTCCGCACCCTCAAGCTGACCACCCCGACCTACGGGGACCT
>NW_025978193.1:2802-3049 GCF_021869965.1 Rhincodon typus | reverse complement strand
TGACCACCCCGACCTACGGGGACCTCAACCATCTGGTCTCGGCCACCATGAGCGGGGTGACCACCTGCCTGCGCTTCCCGGGCCAGCTCAACGCCGACCTGCGCAAGCTGGCGGTCAACATGGTGCCCTTCCCTCGCCTCCACTTCTTCATGCCCGGCTTCGCCCCCCTCACCAGCCGCGGGAGCCAGCAGTACAGCTCGCTGACCGTGCCCGAGCTGACCCAGCAGATGTTCGACGCCAAGAACAT
>NW_025978193.1:0-2007 GCF_021869965.1 Rhincodon typus | reverse complement strand
CTGACCGTGCCCGAGCTGACCCAGCAGATGTTCGACGCCAAGAACATGATGGCGGCCTGCGACCCGCGCCACGGCCGCTACCTGACGGTGGCGGCCATCTTCCGGGGGCGCATGTCCATGAAGGAGGTGGACGAGCAGATGCTGAACGTGCAGAACAAGAACAGCAGCTACTTCGTGGAGTGGATCCCCAACAACGTCAAGACGGCCGTGTGCGACATCCCGCCCCGCGGCCTCAAGATGTCCGCCACCTTCATCGGCAACAGCACCGCCATCCAGGAGCTCTTCAAGCGCATCTCGGAGCAGTTCACCGCCATGTTCCGGCGCAAGGCCTTCCTGCACTGGTACACGGGCGAGGGCATGGACGAGATGGAGTTCACCGAGGCCGAGAGCAACATGAACGACCTGGTCTCCGAGTACCAGCAGTACCAGGACGCCACGGCCGAGGAGGAGGGGGAGTTCGAGGAGGAGGACGACGAGGAAGTGGCCTGACCGGCGGGCCGCGGCCGCCCCCCCCCGCCTTTCCTACATCCCATCGCCGCCTGCTGCTCCTCCTCCTCCTCCCGTTTCTCGCGCGCGCGCTCTCTATATCTCTCTCTATCTTCGTGCATGCGCGTCCGCACCGCGCGCGCTCTCTATCTTCGTGCATGCGCGTCCGCACCGCGCGCGCGCGCCTTCTCTCTATCTCGTGGTGGTCACCTGACTTTTTTTTTTTGCTGTCTTATCCTGACGCTTCACATTAAAAGGAGAGAATTTTGATAGCACCCCATCTCTGGCTCTGGTCCTTTTTTTTTGTGCGTGTGGGGGCGTGGCTGTGCGCGTGTTGGGGGTGTGTGGCTGTGCTCTTCGCTTGCGCGGAAGCAGACCCTCTCGTGGTGGGGGTGGCGCCCGCCTGCCCGCCCGACGCGTTTAATACTGACCCAGATATCCTGAACGGGCACTGGGCTAATTTTGGGATACCTGGGCCGGCACGCGCGGGGATGGGCCGAAGGGCCCGTCTCCGTGCCGTGGCTCTGAACGGGGACTGGATCGCAGGGGCGCGGGAACGCAGGCCCTTCGGCCCGTGCTGACCCCAGATACTCCTCCATGTTCTCCTCCCTCTCCTCCCTCTCCTCCCTCTCCTCCCCACCACTTCCTCGTTCCACACACACACGCACCACCCTCTGCGTGAAAATGTTACCCCCCCCCCTCCCCCGAGCCCCTGTCTCTCTCTCTCCTTTAAACCTACGCCCCTCTAGTTTCGGACTCCCCCCACCCTGGGGAAAGGCTATTCACCCCTATCCATGCCCCCCTCGTGGTTTTATAAACCTCTATAAGGTCCCCCCGCCTCTGATGCTCCAGGGATTTTATCGCATTATACACTGGGGAGGCGATAGCCCGGTGGTATTATCGCTGGACTGTTAACCCAGAGGACCCGGGTTCGAATCCCACCGCGAATCCAACAAAAATATTTGGGAATTAACGGTCTAAAGATGACCGTGAAACCGTTTGTCGGGTTTTTTTTTAAATCGGTGGGGAAGAACCCATCTGGTTCACTCATGTCCCCTTTTTTTAGGCAAGGAAACTGCCATCCTTACCTGGTCTGGCCTACACGTGACTCCACACCCGCAGCAATGTGTTTGGCTCTCGACCTGCCCTCTGGGGCAGTTAGGGACGGGGAAAATAAAAGCTGCCTTAGCCAGCGACGCCCTCTTTCCCCCTGAAGGAGAAGAAAGATACAGAAGGACTCTGCGTACCCCTACGGCTCCGTCCCGAAGGGTTCGAAGGACACGGCTCTCGGAAGAAATTCTCCCGTTGACCCCGTTTTGCCTTTTCTTGGAGTTTGGGGACTGTGTGCCCTCCCGGGAGATGGTGGTAGACACCCTGTCGTGCCCGTTTAAGGATTCCCCCCCATGCCTGGAAATCTCTCTCTCAAACCCCGGTGGGAAGTGATCTCTCAAAGCCATCCGGCCTCTCTCTCTCTCCGCTCTGCTTGTGGTTCCTAGTATTTGGGCTGGGGGATGGAGGAAG
>NW_025978192.1:0-6618 GCF_021869965.1 Rhincodon typus | reverse complement strand
GCGTTCTCGACCACCGAGGAGGGGAAGTCACGGTCCTTGAAAAACGATGGTTTTATGAATGAGGGAATGAAAGCGCGGTATAGTAAACATAGAGTGTTTGTGAGTGAGTTGGTAAAGAGAATCATGATTCAATATCTCACAGCAGAATGTGGTGAAATCCATCAGGAACAGGTCTAACTGGAGGTGACAACTCCTGTCAGTCATTGATATTAATACCTCAAAAGTCATTACCATTGGCTTTGGTAGTAGATGCCAGAAGATTAAGGTAATTTCAATAGTGGCAAGAATGCAACCTCACCAAATGTGGTATTTTCATTTGTATGTTTACGTCAGTCAAGTTTATTATGCAGACTCAACAGAGTTGCAGCAATATTTTGAAGAACAAAGCCAAACAATTTAGATTTCTTAAAAAAAGGGCATGATATTAAGCTGTGAAGAGAGACATTGGCAATAGTCCCTACTGTTGTGTGAAATACATGGTCAAGTAGAAGTCAACCCTCTTTAGAAGCAATCAAGAAACGGAGGAACCCAAAACTGAGAGCTTTCATGGTGTGATACCTGACTTTTGAAATGGGACTCAGTAACAGAGATGGTAAACCCAAATCTAGAATGATCAGAAAGGGAAAGCTATTGCAAATGTGAGCTCAAGTTTAAAGCCAAATGCTTTGACAATTTGGTACATGGGGATAGAAGTAACCCATTCACCATCTATCCTGGTCCATCAAAGTCAACACTACAGTCAAGAAAGCACACCAACACCTCTACTTTCTCAGAAGGCTAAGGAAATTTGGCATATCCACAATCACTTTTTACCAATTTTTATAGATGCACCATAGAAAGCATCCTATCTGGATGCTTCACAGCTTGGTATGGGAACTGCTCTTCTCAATACCAAAAGAGGATGTGATGGAAGTGGGTACAGTTACAACACTTATAAAGCATCTAGACAGGTATATGAATAGGAAGGGTTTAGAGGGATATGGGCCAAATGCTGGTAAATGGGCTTAGATTAAATTAGGATATCTGGTCAGCATGGAGAAGTTCATAGAATCATAGAATCCCTGTAGTGTGGAAACAGGCCATTCGGCCCAACACTGGACCTCAGACATCCCACCCAGACCCATCGCTATAACCTACCTAATCTACACATCCCTGAACACTTGGGCAATTTAACATGACCAATCCACCCCGAAGGGTCTGTTTCTATACATAACTGTATATTAGAATTTATCTTTCTCTGCACCTTCTCTGTTGCTACAACACTATATTCTGCATTCTGTCCTATTACCCTGTTGTACTTATGTAAGGTATGCTTTGCCTGGATAGCAAGCAAAACAATACTTTTCACTGTATCTTGGAACATGTGACAATAATAATTCAAATCAAACCAAAACAAATGTTATGTTTTTAGAGTTGAGGAAATTAAGATAGATACATTGAAAACAGCGAAGGATTTTTGATAGAGTAAATGAGAAGAATTTTTTTCCACAGGTGGGCATTTTGATAACTAGAAGATAATTTAAGATGATAGGCAAAATAACTATTAATCAAATAAGGAAAAAAAAATCTATCATGCAGTGACTGGTTATAACCTGGAGTACATTGCCTGGAATGGTGATGGAAGTAAAATTCAGTAATAACTTCCAAAAGGTGTTGAGATAAACATTTGAAGGGGAAAACACTAAAGGTCAATAAGGAAGGAGTAGAATGGAACAAACAGGGAAGCTCTTTAACAATGAGTCAAATGGAAATGCAAACCATTAGGGGCCAGAAATGTCTAGAGTTCAACCTATACATTTGGGAGAACAGTGGAATTTTTGAGGTTGCCCTTTTCTTACACATTGCAACATTGCAGCTGATGTGCCTGACTTTAAATGAATAATCGCAATAACGCTTCTGGATATAATTGAGGAAGGCTATGATCCCTGAATGAAATGAGGCCATTCAGACCATTCATGACAGCTTTCTGTGCAGCAGGCCAGTCCCATTCTCCTGCTCTATTCCCAGTATTTTCCTCCCTCAAGTGCTCATCTAATTTCCTTTTGATATCATTGACCACCTGCTCTTCCATCACCTCTATAGGCAATTAGTTCTGGATCATTAACACTCTTTGTCCCATCCTCCATGATCTGTTACCAGTGGGTCTGGGTGGGATACTCTTCTGAGGGCCAGTGGTCTCTTGATGGGCTGAATGGCCTCTACCTACACTGTAGGGATTCTATGGTGCTATGAGATGGCATACATTCAAGGCTATGGCCAAGAGCTGGAAAGTGGGACTACTGTAAATTTAGAATAATTTTTGTCAGTGCATATTTAATGGGCTGAAGAGCCTCTTTGAAACTGTATGATTCTATGATACATATCAAATGACTCTCAATCATGACAGGTGTATCTCAATATCTCAATCTGTATCTCAATAAAACCTGATGATGCAGAATTTCTTTGAAAGTCGGTCCATTCAATTGTACAAACAGCCTTTAAATGAATATCAGATTTTTAAAATAATTCCTCAGTAAAAGAAACTAACCCAACCCAAAGTTGATCCGCTGGAAAAGTCCACAATCCCACCTTGTCACCAAATTTGAGGTCAAGGCGCCATTAAAACTAAAGCCTCAACACAGAGACACCCTTAATTTTCTACACAACACAGTATTTAAATTAATACAAGATAGTTAACAAAAGTACTTTTTTCACAATAACTGATGCACACTTCCACACAAGAAAATCCAGCACCCTAAATACTTTCTCCGAGTGGTCTGTGGTGGTGAGATACAGTACACAGCATTCTCATGGTTTCACTGAGCTGTTGGAAAGTTGCTGCTGAGGGAGAGACTGAAGCCTGTGTAGGATGAGCTTGGAGATGGTCTTGATCAAGGGTGCAATTTAGGATAAACTATAGTCGCTCTAGAAAATAGGGTTGAGTTGGGGTCAAAATAGGACAGGGAACTGCCTCACCTGATCTCATTCATGTTGAATTAACTGAGGGCGTCATTTCTTTCCAATACTAATTATTGCCAAATATGAAGCAACAACTGGCCAGAGTGGAAACTGTCCTGACATTGTCCATTTATACCTATGGTTCGAATGGGGAGCTCTAACAAGAAGCAGCAGGGGTGAATCGTATAGATGCGTTTAAGGAGAAACTGGACACGAGTACCAGAGAGCCATGAAATGGAAGAAGGAATCATTTACATAAATGCGATTTACATAAATGATCTGGATATGAATGTACAAGGCATGATTAGTAAATTTGCGGATGATACAAAATTAGGAGGCATCATTGATAGTGAAGATGGTTATCAAAAATTACAGAAGGATCTTGATCAGATGTGGACGTGGGCTGAGGATTGTCAAATGCAATTCAATCCAGATAAGTATGAGGTGTTGCACTTTGGAAAGTCAAACCAGGTTGAACTTATACAGTAAATGGTAAGGTTCCGAGGAAACAGAGGGACCTAGGAGTACAAGTACATCGTTCGTTGAAAGTGGTGTCACAGGTGGACAGGGTGATGAAGAAGGCATTTAGCATGCTGGCCTCCATCGGTCGAGGCATTCAGTATAGGAGTTAGGACGTTATATTACAGTTGTATGAGTCTTTGGTGAGGCCACACTTGGAGTATTGTGCACAGTTTTGGTCACTCTGTTATAGGAAAGACATAGTTAAACTGGAAAGTGTGCGAAGATGGTTTACGAGGATGTTGCCAGGACTAGTAGGCCTGAGTTATAGGGAAAGGTTGGCCAGGATAGGACTTTTTCCCTTGGAACATAGGAGAAGGAGGGGTGACCTTATTGAGGTGTATAAAATCATTAGGGCCATAGAAAGGATGAATGCATACAGTCCTTTCCCAGGGATGGGGAATTGGAAACTCGAGGGCATAGATTTAAGGTGCGAGAGGAAAGACTTAAGAAGGACCTGAGGGGAAACTTCTTCAAACAGGGAGTGGTGCATATGTGGAATGGGCTGACAGAAAAAGTGGTTGAGGCAGGTACAAAAGCAACGTTTAAAAAACATTTGGAAAGGTACTTGGATAGGAAGGGTTTAAAAGGATATGGACCAAATGCAGGCAATTGGAACTAGCTGAGTGGGCACCATGGTCAGCATGGACCAGTTTGGGCCAAAGGACCTGTTTCCATGCTGCGTTACTCTATGACTGTATGATTACTGAAACTGAAATGTTAACTCTGCTTTCTCTCCACAGATGCTGCCAGACCTGCCGAGTTTCTCCAGCAATTTCTGTTTTTGTTACAAGGAATATGATGGGGTTAGACAAAGCGGGGGTGACAGGAAGCTTCAATGGGTTGCATGGCTGAATGGCCTGTTTCAGTGTGGTGTATTCTAGGTATATATATTTACTGTGATATTGTATTGGCCATGACTCTGGTGATGAAGATTTAGGCTGCCAAATGCTTTTCATTGAGACTGGGGCTAATGATGGTCCCAGATCCCTCAGTAAGTTTTCACAAGTTGGGCATCCTTATTAGCATCGGAACAAGTGGCTTCCCTTTCGCAGAGTGTAATGCAGGACTTCCCAAAGTATGGAGTCAGAACTCTAAGGGGAATTGGTGAGCTGAAATTTTAGGCAGCAATATGGAGTTATAAAGGCTGTGGTCCTGATCTAACAGACAGGATACCACTTTTCTACACCCTCCATCATCCCACTCTCATAGATTGCACCCCATCATACCCAATTCTCACAAGCTCTCCACAGCCCCATCTCTCTGATTCCCCAAACTCCCTTCTCACAGGACCCTTCCTCAACCCATGTCACTGATACCACCCCTCCCAAACCCTCTCTCTCAGGTATGTCTCAACTTCCCTCTTACGGGTCCCTCCCAACACCTCACTCATATGTTCCCCCAACCCCTCTGTCACGGGTTCCCCCAGTCACTCTTCACAGGTTCTCCCATCCCACACCCCATTCTCTCACAACATCTCCACTTTATGGCTTCCATTGTGTACTTGCATCAATTTAAAAGCCTCAAAAATGGGTTACCATGGAACAGGAGTTTGGGAAGGTGCAATGTATTATTTTGATAAATGGTTGGCAGTTTTATTAAGGGTGTGGGTACAGTAACAGGGGGAAGGGTAGTGAACAGAGATCAGACTGCTGCCCTCAGGCATTTGAACTGTTTTCCAATTTCTTCCCAAGAATTGTGATGCCACCTGTGAGAATTCTCAACTAGCCTTTCACCAGATCAAAAGGAAAAGACTGGGCTGATTGAACCGAAATAATAATTTAAAACCGGGAACATTATGTTGGTACCACCCAACCACAGTGAACCAGCTAGTTGCAGGGGACATACAGTGGGAGACACAGTCATCATCCTGTTTATGATCCTACTGGCTTTTCCTATAATTCTGAGCAATGTCCTGAGTCTAGTTGTATTTTTACGTTCCAAGAATTTAACCCAAACTCCTCAAAGTTATCTGAAAGCCTCCCTAGCCCTGGTGGATCTCAGTGTTGGTATGCTGGTGGTCCCTGATTCCGTCCACAGTCAGATCACATTAGGTATTAGAGGGAGCCCTGGTAAGGTGAGAAAGCCTGAGGGGACACTTCCCATTTTCCAGCCTTGTCTGCTGACTGGACCCCATTCGCCAGCTGCACTTTTACCCCCATCACCACAATTTTCCTGCTGTACATCTAGAGGAGCATCACAATGCTGGAGCCCTTGCACAAGAATTTGCTTATCACAATGAGGACAGTGTGCTCCCTGGTCACCTTGTCTTGGGGCTTAGTTTCTTCATGCCAGTGGTCTCTGGGGATGGCATTGTCCTCCAGTGTAGTCCTTCCCCTAAGTTGTGCATCTATATATTCAGTAGAAAGCCCCAGATCTTGGCTTAGAAGATCATATTCCTCTTCTCCACCTTCGATATCTTCCTCCTGGGTGGGACAGTGGTCACCAAAGTGCTGACCTTCTCCTCTATCCATCAGTACTGCAGACCTAGAAAGCTTTTAGCTGAATCTGAATGCACTTCTCAGCCCCTCAGCATTACCCAGCCAAATATCTGCTTTTCAGACATCACTGCGGCTAAAGACATTGCCTTGTTCCACCGTGCTGTTTTTTTTTTCCTTTATTCATTTTCAGGATGAGGGCATCACTGGCTCGGCAGCATTTATTGCCCATCCCTAAGTGCCCAGAGAGCAGTTAAGAGTTAACCGCATTGCTATGGACCTGGAGTCACATGAAGGCCAGACCAGGTAAGGGTGGCAGTTTCCTTCCCTAAAGGACATTAGTGAGCCAGATGGATTTTTCCTGACAATCGGCAATGGATTCACGGACATCATTAGATTCTTAATTCCAGACGTTTATTGAATTCAAATTCCACCATCTGCCATGGCGGGATTTGAACTTGGGACCCCAGAACATTATCTGGGTCTCTTGATTAACATTCCAGCAATAATACCACTAGGCCATCGCCTCCCCGTGGTGGTGCTGCGGAATGCACTGATGCAAGTTTTCCTGCTACACCTTCTGGATCCTGAATTCCAACAGTGACTGCATCCGCGAACACAGATCCCGCCACAGGTTTCAGGAGCTGTCCACTGTCCTGGTGCTGAAACCCAGGCACAGCACAGAGAAAACAAGGCGTAGAGCTGGATGAACACAGCAGGCCAA
>NW_025978191.1:0-6618 GCF_021869965.1 Rhincodon typus | reverse complement strand
CTCTGCTCCTATGATGCTGCTTGGCCTGCTGTGTTCATCCAGCCCTGTACCTTGTTGTCTCGGATTCTCCAGTATCTGCAGTTCCTACTATCTCTGATGTTATTATAGATGTTCTGCAAAGCAGTCACCCAGTCTACGCTTTATATCCCCAATACAGAGGAGACCAAATGTGTGCTGCACACAACGTGGTCTCCTGTACATTGGGGAAACGAAGCATAGACTGGGTGTCTGCTTCGCAGAACATCTATGTTCTGTTCACATAAAAGACCCTGAGTGCCACTTTAACATACCACCCTGTTCCCTGGCCAACATCTCTGTCTCAGACTTGCTGCAGTGTTCCAGTGAAGCTCAGCGCAAGCTAGAAGAACAATACCTCATTTTCCGCTTGGGGACTCTGCAGTCCTCTCAACTCAATATCAAGTCCAATATTTTTAGGGCCTAAATTCTCCCGTGCCCTAGCCCCCTACCCCACACACCAGGCCTTGTTATCACATAGACTGCCATTATACATTACCTATTGTTAGTCACTACCAGTCCCCATTAATAACTATTCACCCTTCTATCCAGATCGTTATCAACCACTTTGTCTATCCAACTGCTTTTCTCTCTGTTTGGGCTCTATCCTCACCTATCGCTTACTCCCTACCCACTCCCCCTCCCTCTCCCCACTTCTGCATATAAACTGACGTTTCCCTGGCTACCATAAGTTCTGAGGAAAGGTCACCGGACCCGAAATGTTAATTCTGATCTTTTTCTTCACAGATACTGCCAGACCTGCTGAGCTTTTCCAGCAACTTCTGTTTTACACCCATAAGGTTGGCAGGCAGTTCCTCTTGATGTGAAGATGTGTGTGGGGAGTTGAATTCTGGATAAGGTGTAAAAGAGTTGGGGTAGGCAGGCTGCCCAGAACATCACTGAAATAATTGGTGAAAGTTGAAAAAGGCACGAATGAGATGAGCTCAGATGGGCTGAGGTGGCCAATGGTATAGGAGTGTAAATAGACTGCCTTTGTGCGGGAAAAGATATGAGTTAGAAGTTCAGCCTTGAGTCAAACAGAAAATTGAGATCAATTATAACATGTTTAATTTTACCTGGGGTGTGGCTGGATAGCGGGATGTAATTGATGACAAAGTTAATGAGTTAGTGTGCTATTTTGTTACTTTGTAACCAAGTGGCTCCTGATTTATCTTTGTATTGGGACTGTTGATAAAAGCTAACTTAATACTACTACTGTACAGTGCTATTCATCTGGCATGATACAAGAGGATATTGAGATCATGGAGAGAATTCAGAGAAAAGGGAGGACATTTTGACCTATGAAGAAAGACTCAAAAAAAAAATCATGTTCATTGCTTAAAAGGGACATTAACAATAAAAGAATCCAAATTTCTAAATTTTGTCATGAATAAATGACATTGGTACAAGTAAGTAATTCTTTGAGTGCAAGAATAAAGAGCATGAATGGATATAAATTGAACTGTGATGCCCTACTGTGTCAGGACCTGCCAATGTTCATTGAAAAGGGAATGGAGGATGACTAACATGCAGAAAAGGAATGGGAAGAATGTTAATAAATAAACCATTAATCACTGAATAAACTGTTAGGTTGTTCCAAGGATGGGATTTGTCAAAATGTGAATAACACTGAATCAAATTAAAACTGCAGTGAGCTGCTGAATCTGATCATTTATTATGTAAAATTTGTGCTTAAAAATTGCTTATTGTGTATCAATCATTTTTTATTGCAAATATTAAATAGGTACCACAAATCAAAGATCATAGCCTATTACCACTAATGTGTCACTAGTGCTATTAATAAAGTATTTTCATATATTTACTAAACATTCAACAGTCAGAACATCCAAACTTCAGTGAACCTAATGTCAACTTTGATTATTTTAGGAAATTTGAATAGACTGACGTTAAAACTTTGCTTGTTAGGTTACATGATTCCAATGCATGTTAAAAACGTCCATGAAGTCTTTAAAGCATACTTACCAATATCTTGCATGTGATCTTACACATTTTTCATAAAAACTTTTGATTATAAAAGTAAACTTTTTTGAAGCATCTCATTTTGCTACATTTAGGGAATTATTTAAAGCCATTCTGATCAAAATGAGTAACTTCATAACAATTCCACTCAAAGTTGATCTTTTTGAAGTACAGAGTACGTAAGGTTCATCTCAGTGAGAGCTAGCAGCTCTTATTTTTGGTTAGTTCCACAGCTGTATCATGGAAGTCGGTATTTTCATAAATTTATGATTATCAATATCACTTGGGATTTTGACCATTTTCCACAGATTTTTCATAAAATAGAATTTACATTTTTACAGAACTTTTCATGATCTCAGTACAGCTCAAAGTGCTTTACAGGCAAATACACACTTTTGAAATGTAGTCACTGCCGTAATATAGCAAGTTTGCTAATTTGCACACAACAAGGATTGACTCACATCAGTTTTAATAGCAGATAGTTTGTTTGTCACTGGGGGTGGCTGAATTGCTTTACTTTGAAACTGTGCCATGGGATGTTTTGCATTCAAAATGAGAAGGCTGATGGAGTCTCAGCCTAGCATATCATGTGAAAGATGGCACCTTCAGTAGCACAGCACTCCCTCAGCTCTCCACTGGAATATCAGCATGGATATGGTGCTGAAGTCTATGGAATACAACTTTAAAGTTGTGGAAGATAAAGTTTTCTGAACAGTGAGAGGCTAGGAGCTGTAGTTCTAAGGCTGGGTATTTAAGGTCATTTCTACGTTGTGACAGGGAGATTTTTAGTCACGAAGGGAATTAAGGGTTAGGAGCAAAAGGCTTAAAATCGGAGTTAAGGATTATCAAATCAGCCATTATCTCATTGAATGGCAGAGCAGACTTGATGGGCTGAATGGCCTACTTACATGGAAACACGAAAATAGGAATGAGAGTAGGCCATTCAGCCCTTTGAGGCTGCTCCTTCATTTGCTATGAACATGGCTGATTATAGAATCCCTACAATGTGAACACAGACCCTTAGGCCCAACAAGTCTACACCGAACCTCAGAGCATCCCACCCTACTATAACCCACCTAATCTCCACATCCCTATGGGAAATTTAGCATAGCCAATCCACCTAGCCTGCACATCTTTGGACTGTGGAAGGAAACCAGAGCACCCGAAGGAAACCCACACAGACACAGGGAGAACATGCAAACTTCACACAGACAGTCACCCGAGGGTGGAATCGAACCTGGGTCCTACGTGCTGTGAGGCAGCAGTGCTAACCACTGAGCCACCATGCTGTCCTATCCAGCTCAATAGCCTGCTTTTCTACAATATCTTTTGATCCATTTATCCCCAAGTGCTAGACCCTATTCTACTCTGTAATGCTGCTATATCCAAAACCCTTGCCCTCACCCCCACCTCCAATTGTTTTAAATCCCTCTCTATGGCCCTTGTAATTCAATTTACCAAGAGAGTGGTCCCACCAGAACAGTTCCTTTCCAGCTTAATACTGGTGTCAGTGCCTCATGAACTGAAACCTATCCCTCCCACACCAAACTTTGAGTCACACATTTACCTCCTTGACTCTGTTTACCTTAAGCCAGGTTGTGCATGATTTAGGTTGCAATCCTGAGGTTATTACTTTGGAGGTTCTGCTTTCTAATTTAGCTCCTAATTGTTTAAATTCTTTCACCAGAACCGCTTTCCTTTCCTATCAGGGTCATTTAGTACTAAAGTGGACAATAACTGGATCCCTCCCTTCCCTCTCAAAGTTCCTGTCAAGAAGTTGGCCTTATCCCTGGCATGGGCAGACAACACAGCCTTTGGAACTCGTGTGCATGTCTGCAAAAAACAACTTATCTGTCCCTTAATTATATTGTTATTGGCCCCTACCACAATGACATTCCTATTTCTTCCCCTCTTTTGAATGGTTCCCTGCACCAAGTTGCTGTGGTCAACTCACTCATCCTCCCTGAAGACTCCATTCTCACCACCATAATTTACAAGAACTTTGTAACTGGTACAATTGCGCTTCAAATGCAATCCCATGGGTCGCAAGACCTGCCTCATCTACATTCATACTCTCCTGTCCCTGCTCACAGACCAACTCTGAGTTGAACTAGTCTGAGGTGTGAGACTGCATCCTGGAATAAACTGCCCAGCTAACTTTCCCCTCCCCTGATATGGTGCAATGCTTGAATCTCAGACTCCAGCTCCTCAAATTGGATCCAACGTTCCGCCAGCTGTAGACAGTGTATGCTTTGGATCACATTGGCGTTCAGCAGCTTCCACACACAGCAGCAGCGACCATCCTGCAGGACTATTGTATTTCATTTCATTTTAAATTAATTACTCTAGATGCCCTGGTTTTTTATAAACTTAATTGCAACAAGTATCATTCTTAACCTTAATGAGCTATTTTTAAGAAAGGGAAATAAAATGACTAGAGATCCAAAGCAAACTGAAGACCTTAGTTTTACTTTAAAGACTAGAAATAGTCCCCAGTCCTACACAGCAATCTCCTTCTTTACCTGCAGTCACCTCACATCATGGTTTGTGACATCACTCTGCAGTTGGTCTCATGGACATTAATGGATAATGTAACTGAGGTGTTTAACACAATTGACAAATTTGATGGCGTGGATAGAAATAAGATATTTCCAATTGTGGGTGCATTGGGAACAAAGGGACATAACTTTAGAATTAGAGCTCAGTTATTTTGGGATAAAGTCAGGAAGCATTTCTTCACACAAAGGATAGTAGGAATTTGAAATTCTCTCTCCCAGAAAGCTGTGAAGCCAGTTCAATTAAAAAAAAATCAATGCAGACATTGATAGATTTTATTTTAGACAAAGGTATTAAGAGCTATGGATCCAAGGTGGATATATGCAGTTAAAGTACAAATCAGCATATTCTAATTGAATGATAAAACAGATTTTGGATATTACGGTTTGAAATCCCGTGAACTCACAACTTCCTGACACAGCTGGGGTGCTTCCATTGTGACATGACTCAGCTGTGGTTTATAACAAAGGAATAAAAATAAAACAATGCTGGAAATATTCAACGGTTAGGCAGCATTTGAGGGAAGAAACAGGGTTAACATTTCAAGTCAATAACCCTTCATCAGAACACATAAAAACAGTAAGTTTTGTTTGAAATTCCAATGCATTCGCATAATCTTGGAAAATAAAGGTTTTGTCCTGAACAGTTGTTAAGATACTAAAGGGTTAGCTTTGCTGTGAGCTATGTTTCCCTGTAGGATGTAAATAATAAGCAATTCATTAGCCTGCCTCAACAATCAAAACATACCATGCATTCACTGTGTTGGAAAGTTTTTGATTGCTTTTAGCTATGAACAAAGAATGACAAAATGACAGAGGTCAGTTAGGATGTTGAAACAGAAAAATACCAGGCAACAAGTCCCCAAAGGCTGTGTGGTCAGTCTGTTTTTTGAAGAGGAATTCACTGATGCTGATGTCAAAACAAAGACATCGGAATGCTGAAAAACAGTTACCAATCAAACTCAGGGAAGTGTGGCATATCCTTTAATACAGTCATAGTTAATCACAAATATGCTGAATCATCAAAGTGATCTTGCTTATAATCTCATAGAGTGTTTGTTCATTAAGCATTAACGCTTTTAATATTATAAAATATGATTGGCGTGTAATCAGACAAACCTGTAAAAGAAGGGGAGGTGCCCAAAAGCTTGTTTGTAGAGGTAGCTTTTAAAGAGTATCTTAAAGAACAGAAGAAAAGTGATGGGACAGAAAGATTTAGGGTGAGATTTGTGGAGGAAGATTTTATGATGAAGGGTATGTGGATTGGAAGCTCAGCTCAGATTCAAATGGCATCCAGAGCTTCTGAACATCTGAGAAAGTGACCAGCAAGGGGAATGATTTAAGATGCCAATTGATTCAAGACATAGCTCAGTGGGAAAGTGATCTTTGGTCATATGCATTTAAGCAGAAACACCCTGCAAACTATAGCATAGACATTTTGTTTTGAAGACTAGGTATTTGTTTGCTAAGAAATGGACTTTGTGATGAGAATGAAGACAAAATAAAGCAGCTGGACAGTTTATAGCTGACCTTTTCTTCTCAAGGGTCTGCATTGGAAAGACTGGTGAGACATGTAGGAATGGGTAAAAGATACAAATATATAGATCAGATCACAAGGAGTGGGTGAGAGTAACCATCCTTGCTACTCTGGATTGGACTTCTGAAATGACATAAGATAGAGCAAGTCAATGCTATGAAATAACAAGGTGTAGAGCTGGATGAACACAGCAGGCCAAGCAGCATCAGAGGAGCAGGAAGGCTGACGTTTCGGGCCTAGACCCTTCTTCAGAAAACGGCCGAAGAGATTACGAGAGAGTTGCAGTGGGAGAGAGATCCACTGAGGTTTTTCCGGAGGGAGGAGGGTAAGTTCTTCAGGGTAGGCATCCTTAGAAGAGGCTTCGCAGTGGGGTTAAAATTGTTTCAGAGATACTAGGAACTGCAGATGCTGGAGAATCTGAGATAACAAGGTGTAGAGCTGGATGAACACAGCAAGCCAAGCAGCATCAGAGGAGCAGGAAGGCTGACGTTTCGGGCCTAGACCGTTCGTCAGAAATTTCTGACGAAGGGT
>NW_025978190.1:0-6619 GCF_021869965.1 Rhincodon typus | reverse complement strand
CCTGCTGTGTTCATCCAGCTCTACACCTTGTTTATCAGTCATCATATTGTGCTTCACTTGGGTGACTTTCCTTTGGGACTATGTAGATTACTATTTATTAATTATATTAGGAATGTTGAACCCTGATATGTCGATCCTGGCTCTGTGATCCCAGATATGTGGTTTTTCTGAACCAAAACTGGAAAAGAAAGAAGAAATACAAGCCTTTGACCTGGGGCAATGATACTGTCAAAGAGATGTGTACGATGTATTGATGGTAAGAATGGAACACTTCAAAGTTGTGTGTATTGTGGATGTGTTCTCACAGGCAGATCGAAGTGAATGCCAGAACATGCAGTCCTACTGGATGGGGAACATCAAGTGAAATGTGTCTGGATCAGATGTGCCCTAGAGTTCACGTCATCCTGAAGTGAACTTAGACTCCTGAGCTGGCTCCAGCCACCTCCCTGAACAATATAGGTACTGTTCTGCCCTGCATATTCATCCTGCTCTGATGAACTGTGTTGACCTCGCATACTGTACACTTCAATGTCATGGAGTGCACAGCAGGCCACCATGATGTTTAAGACCCTTGCAAGAGAATGTTGTCAAGTCAAACCCAACCAACTGAGGCACTGTAACCGCATCTTCAGAAATGTGCTTAATAATTACGCTTCTGAGCAATGGCTTTTCTTTTAGTGCCTCCATGCCTTAGACTCAGGGCCACATAACAGGCATGAGGACTGGAATATCTCTTGTTTCTGAATCCATCCATGAAAAACTTGTGATGACATGAAGCAATTTGGACTGACAGAGCATGAAGATCTCGTGACACACACACACACACACCCACACCACTGATTGCTCACTTTACACTTTTGTGGCCATACCGATATAATCGATAATACATTGCACCAACATTCCCTGTAATTTTCTTGCTGCTGTGCAAACCTCCAAGGTCTATGTAGAGGAAGCAGCTTCCTGACGTGGAAGTGATGCAATGGCATGCCAATCAACAAGCATTAATACAATGCAAGACAACAAGGTGCAGGGCTGGATGAACACAGCAGGCCAAGCAGCATCATAGGAGCAGAAAAGCTGACGTTTCGGGCCTCGACCCTTCATCAGAAAAGGGGGAGGGGAAGGGGGTTCTGAAATAAATAGGGAGAGAGTGGGAGGCGGATAGGAGATGGATAGAGGAGAGGATAGGTGGAGAGGAAACAAACAGGTCGAAGAGGCGGGGATGGAGCCAGTAAAGGTGAGTGTAGGTGGGGAGTTAGGGAGGGGATAGGTCAGTCCAGGGAGGACGGACAGGTCAAGGGGGCGGGATGAGGTTAGTCGGTAGGAGATGGGGGTGCGGCTTGAGGTGGGAGGAGGGGATAGGTGGGAGGAAGAACAGGTTAGGGAGGCGGGGACAAGCTGGACTGGTTTTGGGATGCGGTAGGGGAAGGGGAGATTTTGAAGCTTGTGAAATCCACATTGATACCATTGGGCTGCAGGGTTCCCAAGCGGAATATGAGTTGCTGTTCCTGCAACCTTCAGGTGGCATCGTTGTGGCACTGCAGGAGGCCCAGGATGGACATGTCGTCTGAGGAATGGGAGGGGGAGTTGAAATGGTTCGCGACTGGGAGGTGCAGTTGTTTATTGCGAACCGAGCGTAGGTGTTCTGCAAAGTGGTCCCCAAGCCTCCGCTTAGTTTCCCCGATGTAGAGGGAGCCACACCAGGTACAGCGGATGCAGTATACCACATTGGCAGATGTGCAGGTGAACATCTGCTTGATGTGGAAAGTCTTCTTGGGCCCTGGGATGGGGGTGAGGGAGGAGGTATGGGGGCAGGTGTAGCACTTCCTGCGGTTGCAGGGAAAAGTACCGGGTGTGGTGAGGCTGGAGGGGAGTGTGGAGCGGACAAGGGAGTCACGGAGAGAGTGGTCCCTCCGGAAAGCAGATAAGGGTGGGGAGGGAAAGATGTCTTTGGTGGTGGGGTCGGATTGCAGATGGCGGAAGTGGCGGAGGATGATGCGTTGGATCCGGAGGTTGGTGGGGTGGTACGTGAGGACGAGGGGGATTCTTTTTTGGTTCTTATTGCGTGGACGGGGTGTGAGGGATGAGTTGCGGGAGATGTGGGAGACACGGTTGAGGGCGTTCTCGACCACTGAGGGGGGGAAGTTACGGTCCTTGAAAAACGAGGACAACTGAGATGTACGGGAGTGGAATGCCTCATCCTGGGACCAGATGCGGCGGAGGCGAAGGAATTGGGAATAGGGGATAGCATGTTTGCAGGAAGGTGGGTGGGAGGAGGAGTATTCTAGGTAGCTGTGGGAGTCGGTGGGCTTGAAATGAATATCGGTTTCTAGGTGGTTGCCCGATATGGAGACAGAGAGGTCCAGGAAGGAGAGAGAGGTATTAGAGATGGTCCAGGTAAACCTAAGGTTGGGGTGGAAGGTGTTGGTGAAGTGGATGAACCGTTCGAGCTCCTCGTGGGAGCACAAGGCGGCGCCGATACAGTCATCAATGTAACGGAGGAAGAGGTGGGGTTTAGGGCCGGCTTCATAAGCTTCAAAATCTCCCCTCCCCCTACCGCATCCCAAAACCAGTCCAGCTCGTCCCCGCCTCCCTAACCTGTTCTTCCTCCCACCTATCCCCTCCTCCCACCTCAAGCCACACCCCCATCTCCTACCGACTAACCTCATCCCGCCCCCTTGACCTGTCCGTCCTCCCTGGACTGACCGATCCCCTCCCTAACTCCCCACCTACACTCACCTTTACTGGCTCCATCCCCGCCTCTTCGACCTGTTTGTTTCCTCTCCACCTATCCTCTCCTCTGTCCATCTTCTATCCGCCTCCCACTCTCTCCCTATTTATTTCAGAATCCCCTTCCCCTCCCCCTTTTCTGATGAAGGGTCTAGGCCTGAAACGTCAGCTTTTCTGCTCCTGTGATGCTGCTTGGCCTGCTGTGTTCATCCAGCCCTGCACCTTGTTGTCTCGGATTCTCCAGCATCTGCAGTTCCTACTATCTCTGATTCAATTAATACAATGCACTTTGCTAGATTTCCACTTATGTAACAATGGCGAGTCGCTGAGATTTTTTTTATTCTATCACAGGCTATGGGTGTCACTGGCTAGGCCAGAATTCATTGTTCATCTTTAATTGTCCAGAGGACAGTTAACAGTCAACCACATTTCCATGTTCATTAATTCTGCAAAGTTTACAAAACATCATTATGTCCAACTGAGGAGGAGGCATTGGCTAACCCCAACTCCCACTCCAGTTCTGTTGTTCACCTGTCGGAACATAAGGGAATGAGCACCCAAATTTATTATAACAAATAGAAGAGAGGGAATCAGCTGTTCTCTTTTTAACTCCTCCTAATTGATCACACTTACTTTGATTCTTTTTAGCACACAGCTTTCACATCTCAATTAAAATTTAGTTGATTAGATCAAAGTGAAGGAGACAAATCCAAGGTTTTCCTGAGTGAAAGAAACAGGAATTTTCTTAACTACAACCCCCCCACCAAATACTGATGAATCACATCAAATGCGCATACACAATCACAGTTTATGAAGAAGGACACAGTAAAGAAGATAAAGTCAATTGTGGTTTTATGTTCTTAGAATTCTTGACTTCAAAGCATGAATGAGTTCTTACTATTGTTTTGTTTCTGCAGCAGTGGCAATATTTGCACACATCCTTGAGTTGTCAGTAAATGGTTACTTTCTCAAACTGCTTTTTCACTGAACATTGACTTCAAGGTTGAGAGAGAGAGATTTCCATCTTTTTGCTGTTACAAAATCATATTTTTGTTTCTCAATAGTCCTGCTTACCATTATCATTAACATCATTATATGGCTAATTTATACTGAATAAACATTAAAGAATATTGCATTAAAACATTAATGCCACTTTGACAGCTACTGAGAGGAGTGTGTAAGGTAACTGGGAGTGGGAATAGGACAGCAGGTAGGTGGGTGAGCGGGTAGGATGTTAAGTGGGCATGCTGGCAGGTGGGCAAAGGAGTAGAGAACCCCTGTGAGTGAGCAGGATGGATGCTGGGTGAGTGAATGAAAGGGCAGACTGCCAGGTGAGTGAGGAAGTAAAGTAGTGGGTGGTTAGAGTGGCAGATGGGTAAGGGGATATGGTGCCAGATATGTAAGGGGGTGTTGAGTGAGGTGAGGAGGTAGGGTGTCAGGTAGTTAGTGTGTCAAGGAGGTGATGGATTACAGGTGGAAGGTGTTTTTGAGAGTAGAGTGGGTGGAGGCTGTCGTATCTGGTTTTAGGAGGGTGGGGGTCAGGTATCTGAATGAGGGGGATCTCAGTGCAAATGCTCTGTGGCTCAGTTGTGAGTGTCAGTCACAAACTGCCCAGATCTTCTATTAGATTGGTGTGTAAATTCTGACTAATCTAACTTTTCATGGTAACTATTGAGTAACCGCAAATCGTTTGAAGGCTCCAACTCCAACTCTAACTCAGAGTTGGGAATATTTTTAGAAGGGTTCCAGATGCTTTGTAATTGCCAGTTGGAAGTTAAAACTTCATGGTAATTACCACATAGTAAGTGATTTCAGACTTCCAACAAGTCCCGACACACATCTTTCAGTCAACATCTAGTGTCTGACAATCTGGAGACCAGAAGATCTTGATATATACTTCTTCAGCTTCTCATATTCCCCCATGTCATGTCAACTGTTATGTTACTACAGCAATATCCAACTTTTCCAGATCTAAGAATATCTCTCAATAGAAAATAAGAGGTGGCATGGTGGCTTAGTGGTTAACACTGCAGCCTCACAGTGCTGGGGACCTGGGTTCAATTCCACTACTAGGTGACTGTCTGTGTGGAGTTTGCACATTCTCCCCGTGTCTGTGTGCGTTTCCTCTGGGTGTTCCAGTTTCCTTCCACAGTCCAAAGATGTGCAGGCTAAATGGATTGGCCATACTAAATTGCTCAGAGGTATGGAGATTATGTGGGTTATAAGGGAATGGGTTGGTGTGAAGGGCCTGTTTCCACACTGTAGGGATTCTATGAATAAATGAAGTGTGTTTGATCCTGTGATTTTTGTCACTTTCCTATTTCAGTTGGTATTTGAAAAGGAACCTAGACTTTCAAGAGTTACCATACTTGTATACCTTTAGATTGATGATTGCAATGAAATAAGATATAGGACACATTTCATGGCCTCTGTTGTACAACCAACGAACTACTGTTTTGAAGTGCTTCATCATGTAAAAACATAGAAGTCGATTTATGCACAGCAAACTGCCACAGAAAACAAAAGATAGTGATTCTATTATTAGCATTTTTAATGATGTTGGAGAATTTTCTCGATTATCTTCAGGCCTGGAATCTTCTATGTCCATCTCAAGGGCAGATGAACACTTGGTTTAGCCTCTTATTCAAAAGGCACTCCCTGTGCATTGCTCTGGTTGTTAAACTGGTCTTGGCTTCTGCAAAGTAATCTGAAGAGGGGGTTTGGAGCTTCATGGATTTAGATAACAAGTGTGTATCAAAGAAAGCAGCTGACTTAATTCCATCTACAGAACATCAAAGAATGGTCAAAGCAAGTGATCTACACCCTGCAAGTAAGCAGAGGTTGAAGAAGGGCTTGTCTGAGGTGCATGGAGAGTCACTTGGAGTAGCACAGACATTTACACTGTAAATTACATCTGATTGTATCATTATTGCTATTGACTTTGTATTTTGAACACTGAAATAGAATAAATTCAATCTGAAATTAAAACAAAAATTAGTGGAGAAACTCAGCAGGTCTGACATCATTTGTGGAGAGAAAGCAGAGTTAACGTTTCGAGTCTGGTGACCCTTCTTCAGAACTGATAGTAACTAGGAAAAGGCGATATATATGCTCAAGACAGGGTGGGAAATGGGGAGCAATGAGAGCTGTGGATGGAGGTGGAGCCCAGGCAGAGAGAATGACAGTTTGGCATACAAAACAATCAGATGTTGGTACACTAGGGAAGGAAAAAAGCTGATAATGAGGACCATAAAAAGGTGAAATTGGGTTGGCTTTGCTGAAAGCAGCCCATATCATGACAGGGCCTGGGGTGGGTAAAGGATATAAAAGGTATTCAGTTTCTAGAATTATTGGACTTGATATTGAGTCCTGAAGGCTGCAAGGTTCCCAAGCAAAGAATCAGATGTGCTGAGCCTTACGGGAGTACTGCAGCAAGCCTGAGACAGAAATGTTGGCCAGGAATCATGGTGATGTGTTGAAGTGGCAGGTAACTTGAAGCTCAGAGTCATTTTTGTGGACAGAATGTAGGTGTTCTGAAAAGCAGTCGCCCTGTTTTCACTTCATCTCCCTTGTGCAGAGGAGACCACATTGTGTGCAGTCACTACATAGACTAGGTTGAGTGAAGTGCAGGTAAATTGCTGCTTCACCCGGAAGGTGTGTCTGGGTTCTTGAATATTGGGGAGCGTCGAAGTGAACAGGCTGTGTTCCGCAGTCAACATCTCTATTTTGGGCCTGCTGCAGTGCTCCAGTGAAGTTCAGAACGAGCTCTACAGAGCAACATCTCATTTTCCACAACAAGTTGCTGGAAAAGCTCAGCAGGTCTGGCAGCATCTGTGAAGGAGAAAACAGAGTTCACGTTTCGGGTCCGGTGACCCTTCCTCAGAACTGA
>NW_025978189.1:0-6619 GCF_021869965.1 Rhincodon typus | reverse complement strand
GGGGGAGGGGAGATTTTGAAACTTGTGAAATCCACATTGATACCATTGGGCTGCAGGGTTCCCAAGCGGAATATGAGTTGCTGTTCCTGCAACCTTCGGGTGGCATCGTTGTGGCACTGCAGGAGGCCCAGGATGGACATGTCGTCTGAGGAATGGGAGGGGGAGTTGAAATGGTTCGCGACTGGGAGGTGCAGTTGTTTGTTGCGAACCGAGCGTAGGTGTTCTGCAAAGCGGTCCCCGAGTCTCCGCTTGGTTTCCCCGATGTAGAGGAAGCCACACCGGGTACAGCGGATGCAGTATAATGCATACAAATGGGTGAATTAAAATCAGTGAAAACACTGATCACACTTCTTACCTTGACAATCTATTGTCTGGTTCAAACCTACATCACAATCTGCCATATGATACAGTCAAGATTGTCAACAGTCTCAAATTTATTAATGTTTAATTCATTTTATTATTTGTGATTTTTATGGATAGAAGGATAAAAGGGATTTCTTACTCTCTCGATCACTTTTTGACCAAAAATGGTGTAAGTTAGCAAACTATTTCAAAATCATAAAATAGAGATATTAAGGGTGATGAAAAAGGATGACAAAGCTGTTAGTGTTGCTGCAAATAGGGGAACGGTGCTGAACTATTCCAAGGGAGTGAGTAGCCATTGCAGAGGTTATGCAGGGATTATTAGCGTGGAGACTTGGTTGTGTGGGGATAATTGAAGGAAGATGCTGCAAGCAACAGTGAGAGTGGTAGAGTATGAACCTTCATATAGGTGGATAAAGTAACAGGCATAGTGTAAATGTGAGGTAACAGAGAGAATTGGAGACACTTACTCTGGCAGAGTGGATAAGGCCATTGACTTCCTTCCCATAGTGCTGAGCATTCCTCCGATTGGCTGAGACGACATTGACCTGGGGGGCAGCCTTGGAATAGGCTGATACCGTCCGGTGCTGTGGCCTCTTTGGCATTTCTGGGGAAGAGGCCATCTCTTGTCCACCAAGATCTCTGGTACTGCCTCATCAACGTAGCTATGTCAGCATCCAACAGTGGCCACCAGACATAGCTTCTTGCTAGCATCTTCATCTTGGAAACCCCTGGATGAACCTGTTGGAGTGTGGCCACTATTTGGCGGCGACCTTCACTCGGGACAATCACCCTTGCTGACCCACATTAATATGGCGTCCTCTACGGTAATCTGGTCTCGCCGGTTCCAGAAAGGTTTCAATCCGGGTTGCGATGACCCTCCTGTTTCCCCCATTACCACCAGTGGTTTTAGTTTCACTAGGACAGGACCTTTCAGTGTCCACAGTCAGATATTGTCAGCGGTGACTGGAAGGGTGTCCAGGAAGTTTAAAACCAGAATCGACTCTTCCAGGGGTGGCACCACCAATGGGAGTATCTGCCAGTGGGAGGAGGCTCAGGGCATTCGTATTAGCCACTTGGCTTCCTTGGCAGTGTTCTAACTTGTACAAGCTGAAAATAAGGGCCCAATGCTGAATTTTACAGGAAGCTATGGGCCGCACCGCATTGCCTTCCTTCAGTCACCCTAGCAGGGGGTTGTGATCTGTTACTGTGACAAATTCCCATCCATAAAGGTATTGGTGAAACTTCCTCACACCAGAGATGACCACCAAACCTTCCTTCTCTATCTGGGTGTATTTGCATTCGGCATCAGCCAACATCTGGGAAGCATACGTCATCGGGCTTTCCTCTCCTTTGGGCCACTGATGAGCCAACACTACCTGAAATCGTATGGGAAGGCATCACATTTCAGCACTAGCTTTCATTCAGATCATAGTGGGCCAACACCTTAGATGATGATAGCTGCTTGCTCACTTCCCTAAGGCTACTTCTTGACCACGTGACCATTTCCAAGGCTGACCCTTTTTCAATAGCCGGTGTAAGGGTGCCAAGATGGAGGCCAGGTTCTGTATGAATTTTCTGTAATAATTCACTAACCCAAGGAAAGAGCTAAGCTCCAGTACAGACATGGAGCCAGGGCTACTTTGATCGCCCTCACTTTATCTTTCAATGGGTATAACCTGGTTTTGTCGACTCTGTAACCCAAGTAGGTCAGTTTGGGTGCCTGGGAGACACATTTTTCCCTTCTAAGGCATTTGCTCGCCTGGGAGAAACTTTTAAGCACTATGTCCAAGTTCTTTAAGTGCTCTTTATTGGCCTTCCCTGCTATTAGCACGGCATTCAGACAAATGGCAATGTGGGGTAGCTCTTGTAAAATGTTCTCCATGGCCCCCTGGAAAAGGGTGCAGGCTGATGATATCCCAAATGGCAGTCTTGTATATTAATATAAACCCTTACAGGTATTAATTGTAGCGTACTTCTGGGATTCCTCATCCAGTCGTAATTGCAGGTAGACATGGCTCATGTCCAGAGTCGTGAAGGACAGCCCTGCTCACCAACGTTGCATACAAGCCCTCTATGCGAGGGATTGGGTATCTATCCACCCGTGAGAAGCGGTTTACCGTTTGCTTAAAATCCCCACAAAGGTGAATTGGGCCATCAGGCTTCATAATTGGTACGACCGGTGCTGCTCATTCTGCAAGCTGCACTGGTTTGATGATTCCTTCACTCTCCAGCTGCCTGATTTCTGCCTCCACTTTTACCCACAAAGCAAATGGCACCAGGCAGGCCTTCAAAATTGTGGAATTGCTTCCTGATCAACATGTAAAGTAGTTTTGGCCCATTTGATAGTTCCACGCACTTCCCTAATGTACTCCTGGGTATTTCACTAAGATTTCACTGAGGCAGCCATTTTCTAGTCAAGAAATGTTGAGCCAGTCCAGGTGAATCTTTCTCAATGAATTCCGCCCCAATAGGCTTGGGCCCGAGCCTTTTACTACCATCAGTGGTAGCTGCACCAACTGCTTCTCATAGGATCCAGAACCAAAGTCGTATCCTTGATCTGCAACAGTCCCCCAGTGAATGTTCTCAGTCTGGCTGAGGTTTTGTGCAAACATAAGGGCTGGAGTCTCAAGTGAATCTTGTTATAGACAGATTCTGCAACCATAGGTACAACTGAGCCATTATCAACTTCCATGGGAACTGGGCGACCATCTAACTAAACATTAATTTTTATCAGTTCTGATTTGGGTGTCCCTAAGCAATTTAATTGTTCCAACCCACATATGGGGGGGACTTTCCAGGATGTGCACTCTCCTGGCTACTGGTCTACAAGTTTTCTTTCTCAAGTCAGGTCTTGTAGGACTCCTTTGCTGTCTCGAGCCTGTATACTGGCAGCAAATACAATGGCTCACTGACCCTGTTCCTGAAGAATATTTTAGCCACTTGGCCGCGGCTTGGCTTTGTTGTGGAGTTCTGCTATGGGCTGGCCCAGGGTCCCTCTGCTCAGGATGTGTCCTGAGTGAGGCTCTGAGATTGCCCACACTCAAGTGGTGTTTCCCAAGCTCAGTCAACAGGTGAGAGTGTCCACTTCCATTGGGATGCCTTGTAGCTCCCATGCTCCACTTGCTGCATTTTCTAATGAGAACTCCAGTTATAGTGTCTGTTTGAAGTCCTGTTGGGCTTCAACTAAAGGCACTTCTGCGTGGTCATATCATTAATCCCACATACCAAATGGTCTCTCAGCAACTCCTCCAGGGTTAACCCAAAATCACATGCCTCTGCCAGTCATCTCAATGTCATCAAAAATCCCGATACCAATTCCTCGGCTCTCTAACAGCCGAATAAAACCAATAGCATCTCAGAATTAGGGGAGATTTGGAGTCATAATATTCCTTAGCCAATTCTGTCACCTTTAGGAAAGTTTTAGTTTCTGGTGCCTCTGGGCAAGTTAAGCCCCTTATAACCGAAAATGCTGTGGGTCCACAAGCAATCAGAAGGATTACCATTGCTTTACATCTGCCCCCAGTGTCATTTGCCCAGAAAAAATATTGTATTCTTTCCATGTACTGTTCCCAGTCTTTGATGGCAAGATCAAATGAGTCAAGCTTTCCAAATAAAGGCACGGGCCAAAAATGCTTACTCCAACTCCAAGATGACTGTTGCAAGTGAATGTTTTTCAGGCACATTCTGTTTTCTCCCATTGCCACTGAAATAACTGCACAGAGGCTGGTATCCCATCACCAAGTTATCCTTTATTTACTTTTGCATGGTACACTGTCTGTGGCCAACCAGCTCAGAGTCAGTCCCCTGGATGAGGAGGTTCTGAATCTCCTGTATATATTGGTCCACCAGGGCTTCCTGATTGACACAGGTTAACAACACCAATCAAGGATCTCATAGTCAACAAGGTCCACCTTGGTTCCAATCACTACAGTAGACCACCAGCTTCAGTGGGATGTGGGTGCAACGGCAGATTTTGAGTGATTGTAAGGTAACAGAGAAGAAGATGTTATTAATCTTCTTACGGCATTGCCACACATGCTTCTAGACTGCAGATATCACAAGGACCTAGGTGGCTATTTCAAACCAACCTGGAAGTGTCTGATGTAGTATGCAGTTAGCATTTAGGTATGTATGCCTCAATGTGAATGGCAGTAGGTTTAGGCAGGGGTGAGCACTTTGCTGCTGCTGAGCACAGGTTGGTGTGAGAGCAGCACCATGGAGGTGTGGCACTTACATAACAAGATAAGCAGTGGAAAGTTGCATGAGACAATCTGCTAAAGCTCAAGGAGAGAAACCTTCTGTGAAACCCTCCAGAATTTGCACTTAGCTGACCGCTGCTAAACCTTATTGAATTTTTCAATGTCCTAATAAAATTGGAGGACATTGGTAGTCCATCATATTCCTAAACTTCCAAGAAGCTTTTGCTGGTGTACACATTGGCTCAGTTGTTAACATTGCTGCCACACAGGGCTAGGGACCAGGGTTTGATCCCACCTGGGGACGACTGTCTGCGTGGAGTTTGCACATTCTCCCGTGCCTACATGAGTTTCCTTCAGTTTCCTCCCATAGTCCAAAGATATGTGGGTTATGTGGATTGACCGTGCTAAATTGCCCATAGTGTCCAGGGATGTGCAGGCTAGGTGGGTTAGCCATGAGATATGCAGAGTTACAGGGATAGGGTAGGGTAGGGTCTGTGTGTGTTGTTCATCAGAGGGTCAGTGTGGACTTGATGGGCTAAATGGCCTGCTTCCACTTTGTAGGGATTCTATGAGAACAAAATAACTTAGGACAGGTATTCTGTATGGGAGTTGGTGACGGATAGAGCATCCAAAGAACTACTGCAGGTTAGTTGCATTTTCCCTTTTTAACAGACATCAGGCTAAGGGTTCCAGTGAATTTTCTGCAAAGTTGTGGATAGTAGACAGGTATTGGCAGTTGTAAACACATTTGATGCCAAATAAATTCTGCATGGATTTTTTAGTATTAGGGCAATGGACAGTGCGTAGCAGATGTTTTAATATAGATAAATGTAACGCGATGTATTTAGGAAGGGACTACTTTTGCAAGTATAATTCAGACTGAGTTTCATGCTGAGGACTGTTAAGTGGGATGAGAACCTATGAGTTTTAGTACATGGTTTGTTGATGGTTGGTGATGAGTTTCAGGAGGCTATTGTGAAAGTAAATAGGGTGTAAGTGTTTACTGTGGAACAATTAAATATTTGACAAGAAACATGATCCTGTCTTTGTATAAAGGCACAATCAATATTGAAAAGACAAAAGCCACTTCCACCATTGTCACTAACTCCATGTTCTTGCCTCTGATTCCATCCTGTTCCCCAACCACTTTTTCTTTATTGAACCAGATTATGTCTTACTGAGTCTGAGGTAAGCTTTCAACCCATGCATTCTCTCCATTATAAAGGCCGCCTGCTTCCACTTCTTTAAAACTACCTGCCTGCATGCTGCCTCAGAGGAAATTCTCATCCATAATTCTTCTATCTCCACACACAAAAATTCTACTGTTCTTCTGGTTGGTCTTCCTACTTTCACACCTGCTGTGTAAACTAGAGCTCATCTAAAAGTGAATTCCATGTATTGTCTCACAATAAGTTTCACCTAGTCACCCACCTCCCTCATGCTCCAACCGTCAAATCTGTTACTAGGCTCTGTGCATTTGTCCCTTACTTCACCCCACCAAGAACAGCTGCCAGACCTGAGAGCCTGCCATTTCTTTCCTTTAGCACCTCTCCCTTCCACAATCCTCCAGTCTTAAACCCGCTTGTCCACCCAAGCCTTCCAGTATCTGCTTCTTTGGCTCAAGATCTTTTCTTTTGTTTGAGAATGCCTCTGTGAAATGCCTTGGGTTCATTTTCAAAACGAATGGTAAATTGCTTTTGTCAGACTACATCTAAAATACTGTGTATGGGCACTGCTGTCCTCACATGTAAAGGGTCATTGAAGTCTAGGAAAAGGTTAAGATAAAGTCCTTAAGATTGGAGCCTACTTTACCAGCTCATGATTTTCAGACTCAGACAGCTAAACCTGATTTAATTAGGAAAAGGTAAGACTTTGAGGCAGTATGAATCAGGCCTTTGAGACAATGAAAAGATTAGACTTTTCCAAGTCAACAAGGTGCAGGGCTGGATGAACACAGCAGGCCGAGCAGCATCATAGGAGCAGAGAGGCTGACGTTTCGGGCCTAGACCCTTCATCAGAAAAGGGGGAGGGGAAGGGGGTTTTGAAATAAATAG